>NC_136755.1:5235000-5435000 GCF_936440315.1 Barbus barbus
TCTGTTCCAGTTGTCAGATCTGTTGCTGGCAACATCACAACTGACCTACTGATGTAGGCAAGCCGTGTCCATCAGTTGTTGTACATTTGTTGTGTGGCAGCGGCCAGGTTTGCATGCCTGTGTTTGTGATGCATGTGGCCGTTTCCCCTTCGCTGTGCTCCCATCATGCAGTCAGCTGCTGTAAGCAAACCGACATAAGTGAGGGAAACCCCAACAGATGATCAGCAACCCCAAATAGTACATGCCCTTCAGGGCTAACATTGGGGTTTTCTGTGGTCGTGCATACAGAAAAGTAGTAGGCCCTATATTGTGAATAGCATGCCTATAGTATATTGCAAAAATAGAAGAGTGCTATGCCATTGGGACATAGTCAGAGATTTAATTGCTGACACCCTCAGTTTTATTAGCTCATGTTATGTGGCTATTAGATTGTATTGATGTTGGATTTTGGCTGAAGGTGACATACTAGAACATGCCAAAATACTAAGCAGACATCACTTATTAACTATAGCAATTGCCCCAGTCAGTGTCTCTCGAAATTTAATTATAGTGAAGTTACTCCCTTCAGACCTTCCTCATAAAATTTGGAATTTATATGAAAATGCAAATTGAATTTGTTAGCGCATTTTGGCCAATGGCCATACAAGACTAAAAGCCCGTTCACACCAAGGACTATAACTATAACGATAAAGATATAGTTCTAAAAATCGTTCTCAATATTAAAGAATAGCAGAGTCCACACCACAGCTATAATGATAAAGGCACAGAGAAACGATATCGTTGGAATCACTTTCAGAAAGATTTTTTTTTCCAGCTGATGAACGATACAAACATTGACAGCCAATCAGAATCCATCCTGCTATAACAAGCTCGAGAATTTAAAGCAGCAGATGAGTGTGCGCTTAGAATAAACAGACGATATCGTCTGCTGGTGTGGATGCTAATATCATTAATAGTTAGTTATATGGTTATATCTCTATAGTTATCGTTCTTGGTGTGAATGGGTCTTAAGGCAGGTTTTTAATCCAATCTCTTTGTTGATTAGTAAGCATTTTGAGATTTTCTAGCATTTATCTTTCAAGTTTTGCAGTTGAAAAGGTTTGGATGAACTGTGGCTTCGATCAGTCAGAAGTCAAAATATTAGCCGAGGGTTATGCAGGCCTGATGTTCATGGCTTGATCTCTTAAATGCATTAAAATACATGGCACTCAGCTTTGGTTATGGTGTTGGCTTAATTATAATGTAGGTTCAGCATTCCTTTTCTATTCTGATTTTGAAGTGAAGCATTTTGTCTTCTGAATTGTTGTGGGCGTTTGAACCAAATTTCTCAACAATGCGGGAAGCATTCTGGGTCACACACAAATGTCCTATTTTAATATCGATTTGATAATGACCCCACATTGTTCCTACTGTGGATGAAACTTCAACCCTTGGTTTTCAAAGCTCTGCTGCACACCAGATTAAGTTTAATGGATCAGTTCTTTGCCCGCTTTAGGTTTTCATCTACACACATTGCTTTCTGCAGCAGAGTAGTATCATACGCATCTTCATTCATTAGAAAAATGTTTTTCTGTTTTTTTACAGGAAATGCAGTTTCATCGCAGCACAGCGAGAACGTTTATGTATCAGGCATGTCAAATGGTGAGTCCTGACTTGAGGTTTGATTTACAGACCCAAGCTATAGATCTTGTTAATCTTCAGAGCAAAATAGACCCTGTGTGGATGATTGTTAACGAGCTCCTCAATGGTTTCTGAAGTCCTCAAACATAGCTTGTAGGGAGCTGTATGTGCCTCTGCAGATCAAAGGAATGTAGAACATATAAATGCTCATGATATTTAGCCCAGATTAGTCTGCACATGTTACCTCTTGCCTAACTGTTAACTGAAAGATTACTTGCTACTCTTTCATCCACCCGATTTCATTAGCAGGCCTGTTGTATTTCTAGCATTGCTTTGAGTTCTGGAACTATATTAGTGTACATTCAGAATGTTTTTTTTTTTAATATATTTATTATTTTGGTGTTCATTTTTCATATCCACTCACTAGCTTGTTTCCAAAAAAATAATGACCTATATATAGCATTTAAAAATATTTTCATTGTCTAGAGCAGAGTTTCCCAAAGTGGGGTTCGCGAACTAATAAATAAATTAAATAATAAAAAAAATTTAAACGTTTTTGCAAATAAATGTTACAGGTTTATACAATTGTCATGTAAATGTAAAATCTTAAATGTATAAAAATAATTATTTTTGTAAAACCCTGTATTTAAAAAAAATATTGTGAAAAAACCCCGTAAATTAAAATATGAATTTTTATAATTTTCTGAGTGTAATAATAACAATAGCTATATAAATATTACTGAAATTTAAAACTGATAAAAATAAAGGTTTTTAAAGTTAAACATGCAAATGTGCCATTAAATTATTGAAATATTTACTTAAAATATCAGGGGGTACCATAAGTAAATAATTTGTCAAAGGGGTTTGGCTGACAAAAAAGTTTGAAAACCCCTGGTCTAGAGATTAAGAAAAAGGGAACAAAAACAGTGCATGCTTAATTATTATGCAAGTTAATATTCTGGTCTTATTGTTTTTCCCAAGCATATTTTACCAATTCCAAACCACGTATTATAATAACTATTATTAATTTTGTATTTAATCATTTATAAGTGATATATAATTGCTAAAATGTGCTGGAAGTAAGGTTGGGAATCGAAAATCGATTCCAATTCCAGAATTGGATACTTAAAGGGTTAGTTCACCCAAAAATGAAAGGTCCCGTTCCGGGCGAATGACGTAGGATGCGTCGCACACACGCCGGTGATTAGTGACGAACGTGGAGGAGAGAGCAAAACAAAAAGCCAGTCACGAATTAGATGCACAAAACGAGGATTTGTAAAGAAAATTGATAAGCCAAGAGGAGACTGGTTTTCCTTTGGTAAAGTAAGGAAACTTTGCTTCCTTTGCTCCTGTAAACAAACTCTCGAGACTAGCATATCTAACAAGCACGAGCGCAAGACATATGCCCTACGTCATCCGCCGGAACGGCTTGAACGTATGACCGTCAGCAAAAGTGAGAGAAAAGTATTTATAGCATTTTAAATACGGATATTTTTCTTAAAAAACGCATGGGTCATTTTTGGGTGAACTACCCCTTTAAGGTCAGAAATCGGATACTTGTAAAGGATAAATTTCGATTCCACCTATTGATTCCTGTGCGCGCTGCTGTTTTTGTTGTTTCATTTTGTTTTATCTGTGAGGCCCCGACCTGGCGATCTACCAGGACCTTGCTCGCTAATCTAAACTGAAGTATAATCGTTGTGATAAGCGAAATATGTTGCAAGAGAGGTGTCACCACCAACATGACAAAGCACTTTACTTTAATAGATCGTTAAAGATCATGAACATGATTCAAACACCAACGTGATTCTATTCCTAAATTACAAAGATTCATCTGTTTCATTCCTCAACCTTTGACATGTATGAATGAAACAGCTTCACAGTATCATGATTTCTGTTACAAAATCACAGAAGTACTGGGATAAAAATGTCTAGTTCGGATATAAACTGATGTATATGGTAGCGATCACAATGGAGTAAATAACCTTTTGTAAGTAATTTGACATGTCAAATAAAGATTTGTCGATTACATTGTTACGCCAGTAGGTGGTGAAAAGGGGCTGTTAAAATGTAGCCTGTGTGTGTTCATGTGTTTTGAAGGAGAGTGATTTGCAGGGAGGGTGGGATCTTATGCATTCAAAGCTAGCTTGCTATTGCTAGCCTCTCTGAAATCACCTACCATACCTTTTAATCACCTATTATGTGTTGAAATGTGCATGCAGTGTCTTAATCTTTGTTTTTGTGGTCTTCTCCAGCCTGTGGTGATGTAGCGGAGCAGATAAGGGCGTCCAGTGGAGTGATAACCAGCCCTGGCTGGCCCTTTGAATACCCTTCTCACATCAACTGCAGCTGGAACATCAGGGCCAACCCTGGAGAGATCATCACCATCAGGTAACACCTCGCCACAATACTGCAATATTTGCCATTCCACTGACGCAGTCAAGAGCTGATCAAGAATACAGATGTTCTTCACAGTTTGCCGTAATTACAGGCTTAACTGTGATTATTCTGATTATAAATTCCTGCAGTGGCGGTGAAGTCTGATTCTCTGTACCAATGCACGCAACTGCTTTTGCTAAAACAATCTGCCTCTTTAGATACAGATGCAGAACTTTGGGGATCTGTTTGTTTATCATTTCTTTAACAGATTTAGCAGCATCTCTTGAATTATCAAGAGGTTCGGATTGTATTTTGAGTTCTGTCTTAAAGGAATAATGCTGTGGGGGTTAAGCTGCTGCCACCTCAAACTCCCTTTGAAAGCTATTTCTATTTTCATGTTCCACATCTGCTCTATTCTTGCACTGTCTGTTTGCTTCAACCAGAGTGTTTGTTTGCATCTTTATCCTAGAATGATGTCCATGGTTACTGGCACAGGAATAGACCAAATGGGTATTTTTTCCATGGGATGTGATTTTTGTGGTAAACACGGCATCTCACTAATTCTGCAAATGGGAACTGTCTTAAAAAGATGATTGGTTCAGTTTTCAGTGAGACATGTGTACCACAAGTATACCTTTTCTTTTTATAGGTATTTAGTTTGGTGGAGATTTTCCCGGCATAATTTCTTAGTTGGGACTTCTTAATAACAATATGCATTCAAGTCTTGATCTATTGATGTTTGAGGCATGTCATGTTAATTCCTAATTTGAATTAACTCTGATGACAGGGATGCTGTTTTTCATACTGTCACGTGCCCATACCCAATGTTCCTGTTCTTAAAATCGGTTGTATTTATAGTTTTCAGGACTTTGAAATTCAAAGCTCGCACAGATGTGGTCTAGACTGGATCTCCATTGGAACCTACAAGAACTTGGATGGGTACCGGGCCTGTGGCTCGTCTATTCCGGCCCCATATATCTCCTCTCAGGATCACGTGTGGATCAAGTTCCACTCTGATGACAGCATGACTGGAAAAGGCTTCAGACTCTCTTACATAACAGGTAGACCTACTATTTATATCCCTTTAGATACAGCTGTATCAGAGAGGATGCAGTTATGTAGATGTCTCACACTGCAACGCGACACTCGTAAATTCTCTCACTCTCAAATTGTATTTGGTTACTGAAAAATGACCTGCTTTTCAAGAACGCATTAATGTCATTCTTGAATTGGTTTCTTTCTAAGGCAAGGATCACTGTTGTCATTCCTTAAAATTTAGTCTAGAGGGTTTTGGAAAAACTGGCCAATGATAAAATGTGATTTGAATAAAGGAAGCAAGTCATGTTTAGAGACCAGAATTGAATAGGTCCTTGGGAGTTTGGCTATTTTGTGCTGACTATAGATATAAAACTCATACTTGCTTTTTGCTGTTGCATGTTACAATCACCCTCTCAGGGTTTCTGCAGGTTTTTAAAAAGTCAACAAATTAGGGCCTTAAAATGTCCTATATTGGAGCAGAAAGTCTTAAATTTATAAAGTTATGGCATTAAAAGGTTGCAAGCACTGCAAAAAAAAATTCTATTGAAATTGATTCTATAGAGTCTATTGGCAGATTTTACTTTTTTAATCAAATTCACTTCATTTTGATACATTTCTCATAAAACAAGACCTTAGAAGGGGTTTAGAAGGTACAGTAAAATGTATTTTCATATTCTAGTTAAGCAGTTTTGGTTTGTAAAATTGAAAGTTGTATTTTCAAACATTGAAGTGCTGCTTATACAACTTATTGCATTCTCCTTAGTCTTACATTTAGACATCACATAGTTCCTTTTAAAATTTCTTTATTTGGTCTTAAAAAGATCATATAGTCTTATTATCCTTTTATAAAACTTGCAGAAACCTCTGAAATCCTTCCAATAACTCCTTCATCAAACATTACTGCTAAAGCTTATGTCTCTTTAAATGGGTAACGTGTGTGTGATATTTGTAGGGAAATCGGAAGAAGCCAGTTGCAAGCCTGACCAATTCCACTGCACTAATGGAAAGTGTATCCCAGAGTCATGGAAGTGCAACACCATGGATGAATGTGGCGATAACTCAGACGAGGAGCTGTGTGTGCAGCCCAATCCCTCCGCGTTCTTCTCCTTCCAGCCTTGCGCCTTCAACCAGTTCCCTTGTCTCTCACGCTACACCCGTGTTTACACCTGTCTGCCGGAGTCGCTCAAATGCGACGGCAGCATTGACTGTCAGGACTTGGGTGACGAAATTGACTGTGACGTGCCCACTTGTGGCGAATGGCTGCGCAATTTCTACGGTACTTTCAGCTCTCCCAACTATCCTGACTTCTATCCGCCTGGAAGTAACTGCACCTGGCTGATCGACACCGGTGACCACCGTAAGGTTATTCTGCGCTTTATGGACTTCAAGCTGGACGGCACAGGCTATGGCGATTATGTTAAAGTCTACGATGGATTAGAGGAGAACCCCAGGCGTCTGTTGCGTGTGTTGACTGCGTTCGACTCTCGAGCCCCTGTAGCAGTGGTGTCCTCTTCAGGACAGCTTCGGATACACTTTTATGCTGACAAAATCAATGCGGCTCGAGGCTTTAACGTTACGTATCAAGTAGACGGTTTCTGTCTGCCGTGGGAAATCCCGTGCGGAGGGAACTGGGGTTGCTATAATGAGCAACAGCACTGTGACGGCTACTGGCACTGTCCCAATGGCAGGGACGAACTCAACTGCAGCAACTGCCAGGAAGACGAGTTCCCATGCTCACGAAACGGTGCCTGCTACCCACGCTCTGACCGGTGCAACTACCAAAACCGCTGCCCGAACGGCTCTGATGAGAAGAACTGCTTTTTCTGCCAACCTGGAAACTTCCACTGCAAGAACAACCGCTGTGTTTTTGAAAGCTGGGTGTGTGACGCGCAAGACGACTGCGGGGATGGAAGCGATGAGGAGAGCTGTCCGGTAATCGTACCCACACGGGTCATCACTGCCGCTGTAATTGGGAGTCTGATCTGCGGCCTGCTGCTGGTCATTGCTTTGGGCTGCACATGCAAACTCTACTCACTCAGGATGTTTGAGCGCAGGTAAGTGAAGCCACTTTTCCAGACTAGAGCTAAAACCGAAATGGATTGTTCAGGAAAAATATTTATTATTGGGCTGTCAGTCGATTAAAATGTTTAATCTAATTATAAGATGTGGCCATTAATTAATCGTATTAATCGCACTTCAAATTCGGCTGAGAAATTACCCACAAAAGATCATTTTAAAGCCATTATTGTTACATGAGGAAGGCATGAAATAGATATTCCGAAAAAATAGATTTTGAAAGGTTTTTGTTTTTTCTTTTTTGGGGGAATTGTATCTTTAATTAGTTTCTATAAATATGGATTTATAAATATGGAAAAAAAATTTTTTATTAATATATAACTCTGAT
Source organism: Barbus barbus (assembly GCF_936440315.1). Lineage (NCBI taxonomy): Eukaryota > Metazoa > Chordata > Actinopteri > Cypriniformes > Cyprinidae > Barbus > Barbus barbus. Next base: position 5,242,442 of record NC_136755.1, read on the forward strand.
ATTGTTTTTTAATGAAATTATCATTTAAATAAGGAACTAAAACTGCCAGTAGGTGGCAGTAAATATCTTGAGTAAGTCATTGAGTCAATCAAACAGCTTATTCGTTTAGCAATTAAGTAAATGGCTCTCTTTATGGATGGGCCATTGAATCATTGGTTCACCTGATTCATTCAAAACACAGATTCATTCAGAAATTGTGTGTTGCTTGGAGACGCACAACAGTTCTGTTGCTTTAATGGGTAATATTTGTATTGGGAAAACTGTAGTCTCAGCCTCAGATATCACAGAACGTGTTTGGTTGCTTTACCTGTTATAAATATGAGGCAAAATCTTATATAGGGGCATGTTTCCCCCCCAATCTCTTGAATTTTAGGTGCATATGACTGCATTCTTTAGGCGACATCATGTGGTGAGTTGATGCATTGCATCATGTATGTCACCAATAAACTGTATAGGTAAGATAACATAGATAGGGTGGGGTGTGTACGTTAATTGCATTAACTGTAGGTTTAATACATCAGTTTTATGTTTATGCATTTGTGACTGTACTCTCATCAACTACCGATTAATGGGTTGGTTGTTCTTCCAGGTCATTTGAGACTCAGCTCTCTAGAGTGGAAGCCGAGTTACTGAGAAGAGAAGCTCCTCCATCGTATGGGCAGCTGATTGCTCAAGGACTGATTCCCCCAGTGGAAGATTTTCCTGTCTGCTCTGGAAATCAGGTAAGAAGGTTATGTAGTTAAGGCCCAATCATCCGTTGTGCAAACGGTCTTTGTTTTTTTGTGGCAAAAAAACTGTCTTTTACCCTTCCATCTTTGGGCAGTTAGTAAAATATTTAGACCTATCCAAGAAGCTAAGTTTTGCTGTTTTGATTTGAAGTTTCAGGGGTTTGTGTTGGTTTTAAAGAGAAATCTTGCATAGCGAGTAGTTTTTCTCAAAATATCATCAGCTCACCATTGTCTAAATTTTAGTTGGCGTATTGGCTACATGAAAATGTATGAGCCAAGACTTCTCTATAGTAGGTTTGGTAAACTTGCATCAAGGTGCTGTCTGACTGACCTTGTAAAATTCCCAGAGAATATGAAGCATGATTGCTGACCTTCATGTTTTGGATGACCTTGGGTAATACTCCCTATTGTTCTTGCTTTCAGGCATCTGTTTTAGAAAACCTACGACTGGCAGTTCGCTCTCAGCTGGGATTCACCTCAATCCGACTGCCCACCACAGGGCGCCACGGCAACATCTGGAGACGCCTGTTCAACTTCACACGTTCACGGCGCTCTGGTTCTCTCGCACTGGTGTCTGCGGACACAGAGGAGGGTCCTGATGGCAGCGCCTCAGCTCGTGAGCCGGAAAGGCTTGGCTCTCACCGCGGACTCTTGCCCTTGGACTCTGACGATACGGACACTGAGAGTGAGCAGCATCCCCGCAGGGATGTTCCAGGAGCTGTCGGAGGCCTGATGGCTCCACTGCCGCAGAAAACTCCCCCTACAACAGCCGTGGAGGCCATCGTCTCTGTGTCTGCCAGCTCAGCTCCACTCGTCAGCCGGGAGAGCAGCATCTCTGAGAGCATCTCAGAAAGTTCTGGAATAACTGGATCTTCATGTACTACTACTGCTACAACTACTTCTGCAAGAAGCCCCTTCAGCAGTGCTCTAAGCCGGGTCACCCGCAGCCTGCGCTGGATTCGTTTCTCTCTAGGGCGCTCTGGAGATGGAGGGTCAAGTGGCATTGGGCAGAATCACAGCCCTCTTCGACAACTGGAGCAAGGAAGTGCGGGTTGTACTGGGGTCAGCATTAGAGGCGAGGATGAGGACGACGTGGAGCTCCTCATTCCCGTCTCGGATGCCGGCTCCCTGGACAGTGATGAGAGCTCCAGGCCCTTGCTGGAACAAGGCCTGGAGCAGGCCTTCGGGCCCCACCTGACCCCCGCTGTGGTCTCTCTCAGAGGCCGGCTGGTGGGTAGGGACGGCCCCTGTGAACACTGTGGAATTGTCCATACGGCGCGGATCCCAGACGCTTGTCTGGAGGCAACGGCAAAAACAGAAACTAGTGATGATGAGTCACTGCTGCTCTGTTAAGACTCAGAGGAACTCCCTGACTCGGTACATGACCCATATGACTCTAAAATGCCCCTGCTCACAGCTTGCCATTTCTGTTATCGCCCCCTAGTGGAGCGGAGGTTTGAATGTCTTTAGACAAAACGGAGAGCTTCAGAAATCAGGTACTTTTTAAAGAGCAGTCTGTAAAGATTATACAGAGTACGAGAGCTCCCCAATCCCACTGTCCCTTCCACTGTGCAATATTAGTATTCGTTGAGATGTTTACCAGGTCACAAAGTCTATTTTTCTGAAGAGTCAAATTAAGCTCACGTAGAGTCGAGAGTGAGCCGCTCTGCAGTTCTCAGTATGGGAAAGCAGCACAAACAGACGCAGATATCCTGGACAGTGTGGGACAAAAAAAGACTGAACACATACAAGCACTCTGAGAGATTTGTTACCTAACCTTTAATTTATTTGTACTTTTGATGTCAGACTTTTGTTTTATTAAAGGAATGGTTGACCCAAAAATGAAACTACTCACCCTAATGTTGTTCCAGACATGGTTTGTTTTGTACAGTTATTGTGAAAGGTGTCCTAGCAGCTCTTTTCTGAACAGTGAAAGTCAACACGGACCGGGCTGTCAAGCATAAAAAATGATAAAGCTCCACAAAGGTGTTATGCGATCCATATGACTCTAGATTCTGTTATATGAGCTTTGTTTTGAGGATTTCAGTTTCTCTTTTGAAAATTTCACCTTCACAGTAGTTTTCAAATCCTTCTTGCACATATGGCAAATTAAGGTACGTTGTGTTAGATTTGGCATCAGATGTTTTTGATGATTAACAATAGTCATGCAAAAGTCATATGGGCTTATTTCGGGGTTCTGTTTTGTTGATTTTGATGTACCCATGTAGTTTCACTGTGTGGAAAAGAGCAGCTTGGGCATTCTGCAAAGTAGCTCAAAGTTTGTTTAGGGGTAAAAAAAAATACTCCTAATTCCAAGTAATTTTATATTTCTTATGATAAAGTCATACAGGTTTGGAACAGCGGAGTAAATGACAATTTTCATTTTGCGTAAAATTATTATGCTTGCAAAAAGTGGGAGATCAAAGAAAATTTGGTACGTTTGTTCATTTCGGTGTGAGCCTAACCCTGCTGCAGTGGTACTTGGTGCATTACCTGCGATTATGAGCGAGGGACATTTATTTATAACAGATTATAATCTGAGAGGGAGCTACTATTTTTAAAGGATATTGCATTGTATAACAGCCACTTTTGTTTGTTGTATTTATTTTTTTTTGTTACCGGTAACCTTACTGTTTTGGTACTGAGAATTCTTGTGTGAGTGTGTGTATTTATTATCGGTTTTCATTTCGATAGCGTTTACTTGAAAAGCATGTCCAGCTGTCTTGTGCTTATTTTTTTTTTCCATTTCATGATGCGGTGTTAATATATATATATCTATATAATTATATACACACATACACAAACATGCAAAAGATATATATATATAAAGAAAAAATGTTTACTGCACTAAGAGAATAAAAGTGTTCATCCCATTTGTGTTGGACTTGTTTTTTTCTTAAAGTGAGCAAGAGTGGTCATTGGATTTCAGTTTGTGGAAGAAAGCAGCTCTCTAAAAGTCATTTGTGGACTGCAGAAGAGAAACCACAGCAGTGTCTCCTGATGGCCCCTAGGTATGGCAAGCCGTTTTGACTTTTATTCCTTCTCAGGATATAAATTCTTGATATCAACAATTCAGTTTTTACTAGTTAAAATGCTAATTCTTTATATCAGGAATTATATTTCCACTAGTAAAAATGTATATTGTTGATATCAAGAATTCATATCCTGAGAATGAATAAAAGTCAAAACTGCTTGCCGTACCCTAGGCACACTGAAACAAGTAAAACAAATTGCTGAGCTACACTGAGAAGGAAAGAACATGACTGCATAGATATTTGCAGTTTCCACTGAGTGGACCCAAAGTCAGTTTAATTTTCTCCAATATAATTGAGATTTTAAACATATGTATTTATATCAAAAGCCCCTAATTGTATCAAAATCTGGATTTAAAAAAGAATCAAATGTATAATGAAAACAGCACTTTCTGATGCCTTAAACAATTTGCAGTGCTTGTAGCGCCACACGGTGGACATTTCATTTGGAAATACCATTTACCACAAAGTATTTACACTTCACAAAAACATATCCATAGCCACTTCATTCCTATGAGACTAGATATTGTACATACCTGCATACATATAGATACATTCACTGTAGTTTCCATAGCGTAATGTTTGGAAATGTGGAATAATATTTTTTTTCCCATAAAATTAAAATGCCCTTTTGTATATGAGAAAATGATTGATAGATTAATCAATTATCAATATAATCATTATTTGCAGCCCTAGGCATTTTTATGAGCCATCATTTAGCCAGCACTAACAATTAAGATTAGTTAAACATTAAAAATTAATGTTCATGTTTTACAATCAAAACATTGTAAAAATGCCTAGCTCACAGACTGTAACATCTTATATCAGTTTCTGTGAGGATATGTGCATTCCTACCAGGACTCATCTAACCTACAACAATGACAAACCATGGTTCACTGCAAAACTCAGACAGCTCCGTCAGGTCAAAGAAGATGCTTACAGAAAGGGGGATGAAGTCTTGTATAAACAGGCCAAATACACACTGGAAAAGGAGATCAGAGTGGCAAAGAGGAATTATTCTGACAAGCTCAGGAACAAATTCTCTTCCAGTGATCCGGCTTCAGTGTGGAAAGGTATGAAAGATATCACCAGTTACAAGACACCATCCCCCAGCACTCTGGAGAATCAACACCTGGCAGATGATTTGAGTGACTTTTACAGTAGGTTTGAAAAAACAACCCACACCCGCCCTGAACACCTCTCCACACAACCATTCACACCTCCAGCAACCCTCCTCTCCCCCACACCTACAATTCAAATCAGCAAAGAAGATGTGTGCCAGGTCTTCAGGAAGAACAAAAGAAGGAAAGCACCAGGCCCAGACGGTGTGTCACCAGCCTATCTGAAATCCTGTGCTGACCAGCTGGCCCCCATCTTCACACAGATCTTCAACAGATCACTGGAGCTGTGTGAAGTCCCCTCATGCTTCAAACGCTCCACCATCATCCCCGTCCCAAAGAAACCCAAAATTACTGGACTTAATGACTACAGACCTGTGGCCCTAACGTCTGTAGCCATGAAATCATTTGAAAGACTGGTTTTGGCTTATCTGAAGGACATGACAGGACCCTTACTGGACCCCCTGCAGTTTGCCTACAGAGCAAACAGGTCTGTGGATGATGCAGTCAACATGGGACTGCACTTCATCCTGCAGCATCTGGACAGACCAGGGACTTATGTGAGGGTCCTGTTTGTGGACTTCAGCTCCACTTTTAACACCATTATCACGGACACCCTTCAGAATACACTGTCTCAGCTCTCCGTCCCCACCTCTGTCTGTCAGTGGATCAACAGCTTCCTGACAGACAGACAGTAGTTAGTAAAGCTTGGTAAATTCACATCCAGCACTCGTACCATCAGCACTGGAGCTCCTCAGGGCTGCGTACTCTCCCCCCTGCTCTTCTCCCTCTACAACAACGACTGCACATCTAAAGACCCCTCTGTCAAGCTCCTGAAGTTCGCAGACGACACCACACTGATCGGCCTTATTCAGGACGGTGACGAGTCTGCTTACAGACAGGAGGTTAAGGAGCTGGCTGTCTGGTGCAGTCTTAATAACCTGGAGCTTAACACGCTCAAAACTGTGGAGATGATTGTGGACTTCAGGAGAAACCCCCCTGCTCTCCCCCCACTCACCATCATGAACAGCGCTGTAACAACAGTGGAGTCATTCAGATTCCTGGGCACCACCATCTCTCAGGACCTGAAGTGGGATATTCACATTGACTCTGTTGTAAAAAAAGGCCCAGCAGAGGTTGTACTTTCTTCGCCAGCTGAGGAAGTTCAACCTGCCACAGGAGCTGCTGAAACAGTTCTACTCCGCCATCATTGAATCCATCCTCTGCACCTCAATAACTGTCTGGTTCAGCTCAGCTACCAAATCTGACCTCAGAAGACTACAGAGGGTAGTCCGGACTGCTGAGCGAATCATTGGTACAACCCTCCCCACTCTCCAAGAACTGTACTCATCCAGAGTGAGCAAAAGGGCTGGTAAAATCACTCTAGACCCCTCACACCCAGCACACTCCCTCTTTGAACTGTTACCGTCTGGTCGACGCTACAGAGCTCTGAGCACCAGAACGACCAGACACAGGAACAGTTTCTTCCCTCAGGCAATACATCTCATGAACACTTGACAATAAAACACGGAACACACAACTCTATTATACATTTATTTATTCACCACACTTACTTTTTTTTATCTAATTTTTTTTCTTATTTCAAATTTGTACATATCAGACCTGTACACACATAATTGTTTATATTATATATTGTGTTTTTGCTGTTTTGCACATTGCCTATTTGTATATTTGTATTATTCTTTATTATCTGTGTCCTGTCCTGTTGCTGTCTCTCTGTTGCACTGTGGAGCTTCTGTCACTAAAACAAATTCCTCGTATGTGTAAACATACTTGGCCAATAAAGCTCATTCAGATTCTGATTTTATTATTATTATTATTTAATTTAATTTTTTTTTAGCTGGATCAGGTGTGTTTAATGCTGCCGTTAAACTGTGACCCTCCAGGTTCAGGGTTTGACACACTGTGTCTCTGTACTATTCTAATATACTATCTAAAATATAAAAATTACTGATACTGTGATCCAACTGTGCAAACAATTAAAAACAAAAAACATTTATTATACAGCATTTTTATTTTTGATTTAATTTTTTAAGAAAACAAAATGTATGTAAATGTGTAATGAGATGACACATTGAACCTTTTTTTTTTTTTTAAATGTCAAAGGGATCAAATTTGTTAAAGCTAGTTTTATATATTAAAGCTGCAGCTGTGGGGAAGAGGCATAATATTTTTAATTATAGTTTTTTTACCAAAATGCCTACATTTAGGAATTGCATATTAAACAGCTTACAATTTACAGTAGATTCAGTTCACAAACTGACAGCCATTACCTAAATATGGCTATATGGAACAACATAAGGGCGAGTAAACAACTTTAAGCTTAAAGCAAGTAATGGGCGATTCTATATCAAGAAACTCCAAAACCTTTGTGAATCTTTTATTTCGAATTGTCACAGCTTGTACCAAACTGCAAAAGTCATGTGAGCCCTCCATAAAACACACAAAACAAGTCTTACAAATTAATAAAAGAACATATACAGACACATACACAGACATATTACAGATATTACAGGATTCATGGACCTTTCAGTGATGAAAAGGTAACATGAGAGAGTAGAGCATAATTTACCCGTCATTACTGATGTCAATGGCTGCTAGAGACAGACTGAAGTAGCAGCATCTAGAATCTAGATGGACAGAGAATCACACAACCAGACCCATTGTTGCTGATGTCCCACCCACTGCTGGGGACCAGCAATTGGAGGATGTCCAGCTTCAAGATCAGGACAGTTTACTGTCAAAACCTAAAATATAACACCAATATAAAACCAATGTTCCCTCTAATTTTTCTTGCTGAGCAAAACTTTTCTTTATTGGGTGGAGATTTCGGCCACCTGAGCAAAAACATTCTTTATACCAGACCTGTACAGCGCACACACACAAAAGTGTGTAACTTTTAACTTTAATGTGCTTTTTTATATTTGATTTGACCCTTGATGTAACTAAATGATGTACATTTTAGGTTATCTGAGAAAACATTTTTACAGTACAATACACTGCTGTTCAAAAGTTTGGGATCAGTAAATATTTTAAAGAAGTTTCTTAAGCTCATCAAGGCTGTATCTATTTGCAACAAATATTCCATATATCATAAAAACGATCTTTTTTCTAGCCTGACCATCCCAGTTCCTCTTGAGGTGGCCCTAACAGTCTTGGCCAATCAAGGCCCCAGCTGTCCCCATATCATAAAGCTACTGGACTGGCAGGACCATTCTGACCAGTACATCATGGTCCTATGCGGCCCTCACCCAGCATGGACATGCACCATTTTTGGCTGCATTATGACGCCCACTTCAGTGAGGAGATGGCGTGTCATTTCATGCAGCAGGTGATCGACGCTGCTGCTGTTTGCTGTTTCCGGAGGGTCTTCCATCAGGACATCAAAATGCCAAACCTCCTGGTCAACATAGAGACCCTGGAGGTCAAACTGATCAATTTTCTGTGGAGACCTCCTGAAAAACATATCCTACAACACCTATTGTGGTATGTATTATCTCTCAAACGTAGTTTGGGACTTAAACGCTAATGGGCAGTTACACCATATTTAGACGGGACTAAGGACTAACAACATTCTCATAAGAAGAAATCCCAGTCATGATATTATAATTTTTAACTAAAATTAAGTTCCAGTGGTAGAGCAGACTTTCACATGTGACACACTTTTTCCTGCAGGGACAGCAAGGTACTGCCCTCCGGAGTACATTGAGAAGGGCGAGTATCACAGGAAGCAGGCAAAAGTGTGGTTGCTGGGGGTGCTGCTGTTTCGGATGATCACCAGCCTTTTCCCAGACAGCAGCGATATTGATTTGATGGACGCCGATGCCTGGTTACAACCGCCAGGCTTCTCTGATGGTGAGAACTTAATTACAACAAAAGAAGGACACATACAAAACAGTGGATTTAAAAAATAAGTTATAATGGATAATGCAGGAGTCTCTCTAAGTTTTGCAGCTTAGAGAGCAAGTATAAAGTTGAAGGTAATAATCAGACTTTTCTCCATCATTCTGCACAGAATGCTGCCGTTTTATTTTGAGGTTGCCAGAGCAGAGGCTTCACCTGGAGGAGATGCTATTCCATAACTGGTTTAAGTTAGCCCCTTCATCCCTCCAGCCTTAGCGTCTAGCTAGCAGGCCTTGTGTGCGTCTGGTGCCTTGGTTTGAGGTGGTAGTTTTAGTGTCATGCGGACGTACTCGCCTAGGGATGTGTATCATTAATGGTTAGTTTAGTTTTAGATTGTTAAGTTAGTTCTTCTATCCTTCTAGCGTCTTGCAGGGCTGGCAGGCCTTGGTTGCGTCTGGCATCTTGGATTGAGGTGGTGGTTTTAGCGTCTTGCAGAACTACTCATCTAGGGATTAGTGTAGTAAATAGTTAAGAGTTTTAGTTAAGTTAGTTAAACAATGTTCCATCCAGTCATATTATTAATAATGGAGTAACCCAGAACTCCTCAAAGCTGTCTGTCAAGCCCACCCAACAAGTTCCTCTCACTGCTGCCCCAGGGGTCTCTGCCACTGGCACCCGGATCCCAGAGATCTGTGTCACGGATGCAACAGAGGTTTCAGTCATGGTCACAAAGCTTATTTTGCTTTGGGCCCAGGAATCCTGTCAGGGTCACTCCAGAAATAACCATAAAGGTTCCTGTTACTGCTGTTCCGAGAGGTCCTTCACACTGCCGCTCCAAAGTTTCCTGCCAGGGGCAACTGGGTCCCAAAGATCTTGTCAGTGCTGCTCCAGAAGTCGCTAAAGTTTCCTGACGCTGCTGCTCCAGAATGGCTGAGATCAGAGTCACAAGCACCACAGTGGTTACATGGCAGGGTACCTTTTCAGAGATCCCAGAGCTTCTTGTCTTGGGCGTGAAGGTTCTGATGCTGCAACCCCAGAATCCAATATGGTGGACCCAACACTACCGGATATTTGGACTACAGCGATTTCCAAGAAGAAGAAAATGGCGGCATGAGTGGCTTCAATATGCTGTGTCAGAGACCGTAACATACCAAATACGTTATATTAAGGCAATCAGTGTTTGATAAAAATGTAAATTTTCCAATAAAGGATTTGTACGATTTGTTACACTTAATTACCCCTTAGCAGATTTTGTCTCATTTAGGTGAAAAGTAAAGAATTGTCCCATTAGCACATCTGTGGCTTACAGTTATATATTTAAACTTTTGAATTACTTCTGAGACTACATTTAATTTGATTATTTGTACCACTTTTTACTTACGTGGTTTAGCACTGGCGTCTAGATGCTCTGCAGTATGTCAAGTGGCCATGAAAGTAAATGTTTTGGTGTTTTTGTGTTAGCATGTCATGCCTGTGAGAAGGTTTGGCAAGTGATTGCAGACAAACACAGGGATTAGTAAATTAATTTTATTCTCTCAAAACAAGAAACAATTAAAAATTCATATTATGTGGCAATTTTCCCATCTCCACAAACTCGCTCCTCATTCGACAACCAGTGTCTGTTGCATTGAACAACACAAGAGAATGAACATTGTCCAGTCCTCTCCAAGTTCAGAGACTTCGTACACCACCATCCAATGGGATTTGTTTTTAGAACATTTTATTTATAACAATAATAAAATAAAATATACTTGCAACCTTTTTTCAAGTCAAACTTGAATAAATATAAATTTTCTTAACTTATTCCCTCGTTTTTTGAGATTTCTTTTTTGTGTTTGATTTTCTTTTCCTTTTTTTCTTTTCAAAACTTCAAGAAAAGATGAGTGCCAAGAGGTGGAATGTTGCGTTGAATGTCTGAACCGTCGGCCACAAAACCTCAACCCTGACCTGAATCCGTGGACGACACTAGATCAGGCGGATGGCCGAGCCTCTGGTCCACATGCACTGTACACAAAACTGCAAAAAATTCCCAGATGTCTCTATCAAAACATGCTGTATTACTCAGACAGTGTGCTCAATCCATGTTGCAGACCCTTTTCAACATGCTTGCTTTGAATGAATGAGCCATTCTATTGTAACAGAACAGTGGAATCCCGACAGACCCATAATCTACAGCTCCGTCTCCACATGAACACAGAATTATGGCTGCATTTGAAGGGAGAAATGTACAATTTTCATGTTTGTTTTCATATCGAAATCGATATTGTACATTTGGTTTCCTTGACAATCCCTTGCTTTTTTCTGTTAATAATATGAGATACAAAGTCTCACCAGGCCACACCTGTAACTGAGATCTGTAAAAATACAGAAGAATATTCTAAAGGATGACAATCACATCGTTATCATTTTGCATTCAGTCTCTTTGAAAATCATGCACTAGAGAATTTCATATTAAAAATAATACAAATTGTTGAAAATGGCTGATCTGGTCATCCTTAAATAAGTTTCTTCCTCTCTTTTTTTTTTTTTTTTTTTGCAAGTCTAGAGGAAAATAAACTTCAGATTTTTTTAAACAACTCTGCATCCATGCAAAAAAAAGAAAAAAAAGAAAGAAAAAAACCAATCTCATAAATTTCATACAGTACATCAACAAAGAGAACATCATACCGGAGCACAAAAAAGGTCCATTATTTAATTAATTATTTATTTTCTCCCCCCCCCCCCCCCCAGAATTCAGTTGTTTCCTGAATCAAACAGGAACTCTGGCCATATCCATTTCCTCATCACCGAACTTTGAAGATCAATCCAGTGGAGATCTGGCTTGATGAGGGGTCATCCCCATGAGAACGTCATGTCTCTGAGGTTACCCTTTCTTGTTCCATCTTAGCCAAGCGCTTCTCTCTTTATGGATCTTCTTTTGACAGCTTGGCTTACAGTAATGGCTACAATGCTTCAAGTTCTACTGTAGGTAAGAAACACTGACATCTCTTTGAATACAACAGAGAGGAAGCAGCCAGAGTAAAACGGCGTCTTCCTTTTCCGGTGGAAATCAGCACTCTTAACGTCCTACGGTTAAGAGTCAGACTCCTCCGAATTCCTGGCTGCATCTCTTCAGCTGAACGGAGAGACTTCCTGTGGCGTTCTTTCCCTGCGTGTGACAGCAGCATACATTTTCTTTACGTTTATTTTTTTGGCAGAAGGACGCAGGCCTTTTCTTAGTCTCTTGTCACACGGGCTCAACATCAGAACACAACATCAAGCATGCAGTGTAACCAGGACATGACCCGTAGAGACCGTCTCCTCTCTGTCTGTAGCTGGCACTACTCACGCCGCTCTCTACCGCTCACCTCCTCGTGCCGCTACGACCGAACGTTGGAACTGGCCAGGCCTGAATCTGGAGGTTTACTACTTAAAGGTGCCAAGGTTGGGTCCACTAATGAGGTGGGAGGGAAGAGCTTGTACCAGCCAATCACCATGTTGGTCAGCTCTAAATCGTCTAACAGGATCTGGGCGGCTCCCATGAAGGATTTGTGGTCCATGCGTCCATAGTCCCCCCAAACAATGATCTGTAAAGAAAGATACGATGGGTCAAAGAGTTTCAGGAGATGTGGTGCGGTGTTGTTATCGTTGAATAAAATGAAAACCTAAAAAAAAAGAAATAAGCTTTGAAGCACATGACAAAATTACTAAAACTGCAACAAAAATTTAAAAGAAAACTAAAAAAAGGCCAAAATATTAATAAATACTATAAAATTAAATAAATAATGCTGAAATAACTGCTGTAGTGAAAACATATCCAAGTCAAATTTCAGCCACAATTCAAAAGAAATAGGAAATAAAATATAATTTTTTTGCATTACATGTTGTTCATTCTTATTAAAGTAAGCAAATAGGATGTGGTCCTGGTGTTACCTGTAAAACCTTCCCCTCAGGATTCTCCTCAAACTGAAGCTGCTGTTGATAAAGAGGATCCAGTGTTTTTCTCGCTGTCCGTGTTTTCTTTTTGTTGATGCACTTCCCGTTGTCCAGTAGATATACTTTTACGTAAGGTGCTGCAAATAATAGATCACACGGATTTACATAGAAACCTCACAAAATAGTCCAGGAACAGAAAAAATGTGCATTGTGTCATGATGAGACATACCTGGCGTCTGTTTGTTCCCTGGTTTGCCCACCAGGCCTCGAGCCCGAATAACTTCAACATCCAGCCTCTCCTTCCTGTGTACCATACCGATCTGGATGTCACCTGCAGAGAAAGGCCACATCCAAACTCTTAGAGCAGACAAAAGGTCACCTCATAGAAACCATTTGATTAAAGGTATTAAAGTGCTATGGACAAAAACATTACTTTTTGGTAGAGATTTATGTTTTAAGCCCAAAGTATACTTAGTTTTTTACACTTATACTAGTCTATGACCACAGTGCGAGTAATGTAATTGTTCAAACTAATTTTACCTTGCACGTGTGCTTTGTATTTTCGCACACTACTTTGTCCACAAGGTGGCAACACTGGCTCTGCCTGTTAATTCACAGGCACTGTTTACACCTGCTTTACAGATGCATTTTTATAGAGCTGATCACAAGTCTAAAACATTTAAGAGCTTTCCACCACTTTCAGAGGAAGCACCAAACTGATCTAGCATGTGAGCATTATGGGACGCGTTTTGAGAAAATGCACCAAAACAATAGATTCATACTTTGATGTGTTGTGCCAAAACACATAGGTTACAAACAAAATCGATGTTAACATTTGTATTCTTTCCATTCGCTTCTTTTTCCACTTGTTCGTAAGCAGCAAAGTAGCTTCATTCATTCAAAGTATTCGTGCACAGAATTTGGCGCTCCTGCGAAAGCGATGTAGAGTGTGATGGAATAAGATGGAAGTGTCCAATCCTGTTCCTGGAGGGCCACACACCTGCTTGGAAGTTTCTAGTATGCTTAGTGAGACCTTGGCTGTATCCGACAACTGGAAAATGCTGCCTTCAGAGGACACATTTCAATACAGGAAGGCATCAAGGCACGTTCGAATCCAATGTTAGGTTCACTCCCTGCCTCCTGAGATACCTTCATCTGGTCGATTTTTGAAGGCAACATAGATGTATCCTTCGCTGATATCCCACAATCCTGTGCGTTCCATTCCTTGATGGCCGAGCAAAAAAAAACAAAGATGGCATCTGAAAGTTGCATTTGTTGGTCAGTTTGTATGTAAATTAGAGGTGTAACGGTTCGATACGACACGGTTCGGTACGTTTTTCGATACGGGGGACGGGGTAATTGGTTACGTCTCAATGATGGAAATATTTCTGTTTTAAACCATGAAGGCGAGCCAATGGATATCACACAAGCAACGTGCAAACCTTGCGCAATAGTTATGTCTTAACGTCTTAATCTCAGTCAATTCACTATATGCAGAACCTGAAAGTAAAAACGGAATGACGGAGTATTGACGGAGCCTTTAGCATCTGATGCAGCATATTCTCTCAGAGACGACGAGAGACAAATATACTTCAACATATGCTGATAACGGTATATAGCTAACTGTTTGGCCTGGACATAGTGAAAAAAATGAAAGTCAGTGCTTGAAATAGGCTAAAGCTTTTTATTTCATTAATTTTTATTGATGACTGCAGTGTTAATATTTTAATTATAGGCCTATAATTCACTGTAGGCTATTAATAGACCTGTTTTAAAAGACCTTTTTTAAAAACATTTTAATTGAGGAGTAAATAGCATAATATTTTGTTATCCTCGCAGTGGGTCAGTTATGCGTTAATTATTGTGGGGCAAATTAATTGTAATTTTAATTTAATAATAAAAGTAACTTAATAAGAAGCCTAATAAAAATAAGAACGTAACAAACCTATATTAATTGGAAATGCCAAATCCTCTATGCCAATAAGTGATGTTTTTGACAATATCTGGCTATCGTCGATACAAGATCATTGTCTTTCGAAGCAACCTAGCAAGGGGAGGTTATCGCGGGGCACGTTGTCTGTTACGTCGTTTGGCCTGTCTTGTTGAGCACAGTGGCACTGAGAACATTATATTTCACACAGTTTAAGCTCTTTTATTTAACAAACGTAATAGGATTAGTCCAATGAATCGTTCGGTTTGTAATGCGTACCGAACCGAAAGCCTCGTACCGAACAGTTCAATACGAATACGTGTATCGTTACACCCCTAGTATAAATGTATGTTTCTGACCAACTTTTTGTACTTTTGATGTTATTTCTAGCGAGAAATCAGTATTATAGTAATTGAATATTACTAAAGCTCGTTCTATTTTGTTGTAGATCATTAAACTGTTACGCTGCCTGCGAAGTCATTGCCGGATAACAACAAGTCAGCTGCCTAGGTTTTCAGATGCAGCCCTTGATTAGCTGGGTCGGGTGTGTTGTTCAGAGTTGGAGCTAAACTGCAGGAAAGTGGCCCTCCAGGAGTAGGCTTGGACACCCCTGGTCTAGATGAAATCCCAACACACATGATAACAGGAGATGCATTTAAAAGGCATGTTAAGAGCAGGTGTAAATACTAATTGTGATCGAGTCACTGAAAACGCATCTTAAAACCAGTTGGAGCCATAGTCTTGTTTCATGGATGAAATGGAACTACTTGAGACAAAACTGAAATATACTTTGAGCTTTACACTGTCTTATTCAACACCAGAGAGAGTTGTTCATGTGAACAACAAAAGAAAACAGCAAGCGATGATACTAACCCATTGGGGGCGTGGCCAGTGTCTGTCTCCCTGCCAGTTGGGCAGGGCCAAGACCATCCAAAAACTCAGTGAACTGGCTATCTGATGAGATCTTCACTCCAGGGAAGATCAGACTTTGAACAGATAATGGTCAGAACATCTGTTAATCGGGTGATAATAGCCTCTGACAAGACATCACTTGACACAAAACCCACCAACTAGTAATAGTTGTGATGGCATCATGTAATTTAGGAATGCGTGGACCATCTTAGTCAGAAGTTATTCAGATTTTACAGTACTTACCTTCCAGGTTTTGCCTTTTCACCGTCATCTGTGGTCTCTCGGCTGGGCTGCCGTGTCATCCTGCTCTTCATCTCGACTGCTAAACCAGTCTCTACGCTCCGCTGGATCGCCAGACGCACCGGCTTCTTCTTCTTACCCTCCTCTGAAAATGACAACAAGGGAAGGGAAGATGAGTAAATGTGTGACACTTCTACAAACAGTGTCTCGAGTCCTTCTTGATTCTGAATCCAACAGTATAGTTTCATGGTCTCGGTCTTGTCATGACTCGGGAGCATTCGGATCAAGTGCAGTGTTGAGTACTACAAATCTGCAGATATATTTTGTGGTCTGTACCAACTCACACACAAGGTCTCTCAGTGCAATCGTCTATCTCTGGATTGGAGCACACTGTGTGCTCTTGAATGACTTGAATGAGCTGGTCTCGGCTATAACACTGCCACTCCACACCCACTGCCGTTGTTTAGGCAAACATATAGTCCCATCCCAAACTAGCGGCAGAAGAGTAGCCAGATGTTGACATGTTGAACTGTTCAAACAAACAGTAATGTTCTGAAAGTGCCACAGAGCAATAGTGTTCACTCTACAAATGATTTCTTACTGTTGTCTCTGCTCATCAAACTGGGTCGGAGAAAGTATTTTAACATCTGAAAACATTACATTTCACCCTTTAAGAAAAACACATCATTGACAACCGCTGAATGAGATACTTAAAGACGTGTTATGACCAACAGGGGGCATCAGTCTGCCACTCAGAGCACCAGCTCTATCTATCTATCTATCTATCTATCTATCTATCTATCTATCTATCTATCTATCTATCTATCTATCTATCTATCTATCTATCTATCTATCTATCTATCTATCTATCTATCTATCTATCCATCTATCTATCTATCTGATTAAACGCATCCAATCAAAGCAGAGAAACCAAAATAAATCACACATTATATACAGTTCTTCTGGCTTTCAGTTGGTCACAAACCATTCACAACAAAATTCAGCTAAAGAAAAGCTTTCAAAAGAACTGGACATAGCAGCGCCTGTCACACTTGACTCTTGGCTTTGTCCTTACCTCCATCTGTCTCGTCAAAGGAGTTCATGCAGGGGAAGTAGATGGCCAGTGCCTCGAAGGAGGCAGACAGGCTAAGCCGGCTCTGTGAGCGCTGCATTCGCATGCCGGGGAGAGCGGTGCTGCCATCCTGCCCTTGTCTTCCCATTTTTTACCACCCCAGCACCCTAAAACACCTCTAACAACACCGAAAGAGGATGGTAGACGAGTAGAGCTGATGCTGTGGGACGGTTTTGGAGAAACAGGTTCGATAGTGTTGTGTTAAAAGCCTCTCATCAGTAGCAGCCGCGAGTCTTCTTAGTTCTCAGGTCGATATGCAGTGAGGATGACTGTCTGACTGTCTCCTCTGCTGCCCGCTACTTCATCTGAGGGGTGGGAGGGGCAGACGGCGGCATGTGAATGTGGCTCACAGATGATGTGGCCAATCAGAGGCAGAGAAACTAAGAGACCCCTCAAATGCTTCTCCAGGAGACAGAGCTCTGACTAGAGATATGACTGCACATGCACGACTTGCCTTCTGACTGCAGCTTCATCAGCCACTACACTGACAATTATGTTCACACAACAGTGTTGGGAAGTGGCTAAAAGTAGCAAAGCTTCCAACTTGATTACATTTATTTAGTAGCGTGACGACAAGTCAACTGTTTTCATGCAGCTTTTCCAGTAACAAGCTGCATTTTTCAATGAAATGTTACATGACTACTTTTTATATTGCATTGTATTGTGGATGCAGATGTACAGAAGAGTGAACAGACATTAATCTGCCATATAGTCCTTAAACTATCCTTGCAGCTGAAAGAGATGACTGTTGGAAAACACTTAAACTAGTAAGATCGAATCTAATAGGGCACACATTTTTTTTTATTAGTCTAGTTTTTGAGTTAAAAAGTTTGAGTTAAAAAAAAAAAAAATTAATTAATAATTGTATTCAACAAGGATCCATTAAATTGATATTTTTTACATTGTAGCAAAATATTTTCTTTTAAACTTTCTATTCATCGAACAATCCTGAAATCACAGTTCCCATAGTTTCCATAAAAATATGAAGCAGCACAACTGTTTCCAACATTGATAATTAGTTTCTTGAGCAGCAAATCAGCATATTATTATGATCACTGAAGGATCATGTGACACTGAAGACTGGAGTAATGATGCTGAAAATACAGCTTTGATCACAGAATTAAATTACATTTTAAAATATATTCAAATAGAAAACAGGTATTTTAAATTGTAATAATATTTTACAATGTCATTTGTTTTACTGTATTTTGATCAAATAAACGGAGCCTTGGTAAGAGACATCTTTCAAAGAAACAAAAAAGAAAAAAGAAAGAAAGTTCTGAAAGAAATGCTCTGAAAGTTCTGAATGGTGTTGTATCTTACGAAAACTATTATTACAATTATTGAATGATTAACAGTCAAGCTACTCCTGTATAGTTATGTGGGAAGTCGTGGCCTAATGGTTAGAGTCGGACTCGTAATCGAAAGGTTGCGGGTTCGAGTCCCCGGCCGGCAGGGATTGTAGGTGGGGGGAGTGAATGTCCAGCGCTCTCTCCACCCTCAATACCACGACTGAGGTGCCCTTGAGCAAGGCACCGAACCCCCAACTGCTCCCCGGGCACCGCAGCATAAATGGCTGTCCACTGCTCCGGGTGTGTGTTCACGGTGTGTGTGTGTTCACTGCTGTGTGTGTGTGTGTGTGTTCACTGCTGTGTGTGTGCACGATGGATGGGTTAAATGCAGAGCACGAATTCCGAGTATGGGTCACCATACTTGGCCGTATGTCACTTCACTTATTGCCAAGAATATGCTGCAAATATGTCCAGATTTTCTGCGATCTTTGTTAATTTGTATTGTTCTTCATTAAACCACCACACTTGCACAAAACCTCATCTTTCAAAGCTTCTGATATAAACATTGCAAAGTTAAGCTAAGTAAGCTTTACCATTAACAGCGTGACAACTAGCAGTCTGATTTTGTTACTGTAAAGGCATGAGATGACATTAAAACCTGACATTTCACAACTGCAAACAGACACTGCATGTACCTCAATGAAGACAGGACCTTCAGCTTAAATGTGAGACGACTCCTGTAGCTATAAATATCGTATTGTGTGTAAGCTGAAATCAACACCCCGCTTAATACCGGCTCAAAATAGAAACATCGCAAACCTTCCTATTTAAGTCTGAAGAATACAGTTGTGACTCATACCACTGCTCAAACCTCAACATGTCAGACAGTAACACAAATAATATACTGCACATAAATCCAGCGGAGCCCAACACTTCTCAGCACGTTTCTCTTGTATCTTTTCTTTTAAGTACACAATCCAACAAACTTCAAATACCATCTAAGAACTAAAAATAACTGAGTAGTTGAAATCTGTAATGTAAACCACCACCGACACAGAGTAAATGTGCCGTCTATATTAAACACTAAGATAGACACAGAAGACTGTTATCTGATATTAGACTCACTGTGTGGTCTCTGCATGTCAGAACGAACTAAAAGGATCCTCTATGTATTCACAATGTGAATGCATAGAGGTAAAACACCTGTAGGGCTTTATGTCTTCAGATGTAAGATGCAGCAAGTACATGTGCATGCATGCATTATAGTTTATAAAGCATGGCATGCTCCAAATCTGTGCTCACTTAAATGTATATTTTTGATTAATTTAATATGTCCTTGCTGGATAAAAAGTATTAATGTTTTTTTTTTTTTAACTACCACAAACATTCTGTTGTGTATGTAATGCAGTATAGCTATAAATGGAACACAGACAAAAATAAACCTGAAAGAATATGTGTAACAAATGATTGAAATATTCCACAATTCAATTAGAATTCATAATGCAACACTCGGGAGAGCTTTAATGTTCCAATTAATACAGTCTCTTGAATAACAACCAGGTGCTGAAATGGCTCTTTACCATCATATCATGTGCTGGGATACTGGCTCGTGTTGACCTATGACCAACGGGAACAGATGGATGTAGTGAGCGGTCAGTGTGTTATTAACAGCCGGCTGTAAACGCAAGTCCATTATTCCACAACAAGTGGTTTACACAATCTTGTAAAACAGCCCGTGATGGGGTGTTTAGATTGAGCAAAGAGCTTTGGGAACATTTTCATGATCCTGTTTTTCATTTATCACTTCCAAACCCTAGTAAACTGCCTACCTAGGCATCATTTTAAGGCTATTTTAGGTTACAGGACCTATACCTATAGGTGTGCACAACTCTACAGGCTGTTTTAAAATGTAGGTAGTCAAAACTGTGCTTCATTTAATACCATAATATGACAAAAACACACAATTTTAGCCAGTTTTTAAATGTTATATTAGTGCTTACAGTATCATGCCTTTAGCTTAGCAAAGTGCTAATGGATATTGGTGTGCACTATTTGTATGGTGTATAACGATGCCAATGTTTCCTTATCTCCTTTGAAAGCCACTTTGGTTGTTTGTCAAGCTATTGCACAAGATTCTTTTTGCAATAGGTTCATTCACAGGAACCATTTGAATGAACTGAGTCATTAAAATTAAGCTAAAATGAGCTCTTTTGGCAATGAAAATAACACAAAACTGACAAACAACAATCAATGCACTGTGAAGCTAATCATAGTAGTTACTAGTGGTATGTGCGTGTTGAATGTGAAAATTACCAGCGCAAATCAGCAATGGTGCCACACAGCATTTATAAAAACAGCCATCACAACTCCGGATCCATTTACAGGCAAGACTTTTTTGTTGTTATTGCTAAAAAAAAAAAAAACCTCACAAACTATATATACACACCAGATGAGATTATTTTGCAGTTCTGCTTTATTTCCAGTCCATTAGTATATGCTGGTATAGTATACTCAGTGTAGCTGTAAAAGTAAAAAGCTCCTAGGAACAGCATGTTATCTCTCTGAAGAAAAACAGTGTGACCCATTAACACCAGGTCCCCATTACCTGACTAAACTAATGACCTTCAATGCCCTGAAACAAACACACGTATGACCACAGCTGATACACTGACAAAAGCCACTGGACTCGTCAGAAAAATAATATTAGTGCGGTTTGCTAAAACAGGTATCTGATCTCACGTTTGTCAAATTCTGCTTCAAATCATATGGTATGAGTAATCTGACTTAAAATGAGTGGGAAAAAACGCTTTTATTGTAGCATAACATCACATAGACCTAAAGATGGGCTCCTTTGAGTTGAACCTGTAAACAACCAGCTATTAACCACTCCGAACACACTTAAAAGCCCTCAGCAACCACAAAATCATACCCACAACACCCCACCATCACGTTTGCTTGAGCAAGCACTGATCTCAATTTCTTCAGATATTGTAAAAATCTAGTTTCTACGGAGCCCGGCACGTCACCTGTAGGAGAAAAAAAATTTAAAATCCGTCCCCTCAGTTTATAAACCGTACTCACAAATTCTTAAACTGTTCCCTCGGTTTAACAAATCATGCCCACGGATTAATAAACTGTACCTATGAATTTCCAATCCGTGCGCTCAGATTTTGTAAACCGTACCCTCGGTTTTTGAATCCGTGCGCACGGGTTTGTAACGGATTCCTTTTTGAAGAAGAGCAAGCTCCTAGGTAGCCTACGTGTTAACAAATCATATTGTAGCCTATTATTGTTTTATTGCATATTATTATGTGGAATAGGCCTACAGCAAATTGTCTTAAGTGATTCTCTATCAGCTGTAACGGGTACAAGGTGGAAAACAACAACTTAATAAAGATGTGTGTCAAAATCTTGTTTCATTTTTGATAATCTTTGCACTTGATTATTATTGTATAATAAACCTGGCACCGTGATTGACTTTGGAGTAATTTGTTCCTCTTTTGTAAGTTTTGGATAAAGGGTCATTCTATGGAAATGTCCATTTTTCTGTCCCTAAATATTACACTTGAAAAACACTTTAGGGTTACAATTTCTTTATATTTGAAAATGAAACAATATGTTATTTGAACAATTACACCTCCTTGAGCCATCAATGTGGCAATATTTGTTTTTTAATTAATTATAAAGAATTCCAAGCACCACAAAACTGCTCGTCCCCACAGCCATGCACAGAGGGAAAGTGCTTTATTTTGAAGTCAAAAACAGGTTTTTATACCATTTAAAATACAATAATGTATTCATAACTATCAAATAAATGATATAGAAGGCATAAAACAAAATGCCAAATAAATATGAAAAAAGTGGTCCCCTGGAGTTTTGTCACTGGTGTTACCGTTTTTTTAGCGTTTATTTTAGGCTATAGGATAAAACACATGCGGTGGTGTTTTATCCTATTGGAGATTAATGCACAATAAACACAAAAAAAAAGACTTTGAGTGCGGATCATGGTCTCACTGTATAAAAGGCTCCTGGAGAAAGATAGACTTTTATTGAAAGACTTCTATTTTGATAGTTTAAAGAGTGCAGTTCCTGATGCATCCAGTAGGAGGTACTATCCTTCTAGTTTTCTGCAGGTTACGTTATTATATTACTGACTGATCAGCGGCATACCTAGAAGTTCCTTCCTGCCTGTGATTTGGATGTTCGTTGGTGTTTTGTGGTTCAAAGTGTTAGTACATGACCTTAAAGTAAGTTTTCTTTGATTTATACATTAAGCTATGTTTGGAGTGTATTACTTAACTTTGTACATTTTGTTTGGGCATGCACGGGCATGTAACTACCCGCGGGTGATTGCTTGATAAGCAAGACGTGCGATGCAATTAATGCTAAATACAGAGTAGTTTACATTGTAATCGATCTGTTAATGTGATGCTGCATACAGATTATCCAGCATTATTGTTCCTTTGATAATGCTATTTGACAACCTGCATTCAGTAATATCTTCCGCTACCAAAGTCATTTCATATGACCAAACTAATAGTTATATAATCTTCGATTGCACATCTCCTGCATATTTAGTGTTTGACTGTTATTTAGAGACAATGAATGTGTATCCATTTATTTTAATACTAATGTTATGTTCTTGTTATTTTTAGACTAATATTCAATACACTTTGGAAAGAAGTTCCTGTCTCCTCATTCTTTGTGTCCTGACCGACACTTCAGGAGTGTATGCTGATGTATAGTTAGAACCAGAGCCTAACAGTCTCCTTTCCTTTTCAACAACTGGTCCTTCGAGCCGGATTAGTGTTCATTCCTGAAACCATGGAGTCCGATGAGGAGATCATTGGGGCAACCAGACCAAAACGCCAAACACGTCCACCCGCCCGACTCCAAGACTTTGAAGTACAGTATGTAAGGGGCAGACCTGTAACTGAATATGCTAGCTCACCTTCCTGGGAGGTACCTTCTCATATGACACCTCTACAATCATCATGGGAGCATCCTGTCTACCTTGATGATGATGCGGCTCCTCGCACAGTCCCTCGGTTGAGACCAAGCTTCAGTTATACAGATCACAGGGAAACCCTCCCTCAGTCATTCATGTCAGCACAGCGGCCCAGTTATCCTGAACCTGAACCCTATAATGAGCTCCAAGCTATTCGCCGAGAGAATGCACAACTGTTGCAATCACAACAAGCCTTCCGTGCTGACCTGATGGAATTGAAAGCAGTTCGTACTGAGTTCAATGAACTTGTAAAAGTTGCCCAAACTCTTAGGGCCGACCTTAGCCTAAGTAAAAGCCATCACAGTCCTCCAGTACGACCAGTCCCCCACTTGCCATCTGATCCTCCCGGCCACATAGATCAGACAGATCAGATGTCGGCTGATGTAGAAGAGGGTTTTGAGCTTCCCCCTTGGCCTGAGCCCGAGCCAGAACTGAGAAGAGGTATGGAGACTTTAAAGTTATCGAAACCTAGCCCCGCTACCTACGAACCAGAGGTACCAAAGTATTCCAAGATTTCCCAGGCTCCCCTTTCACAAGCATATCAACCTTCTCAGTATTATTCTCAAAGCCCAGATGTGCTACCTCCGCCTCCAACACCTCAAGAACTCAGAGAGTTGTTATCCTCAGCTGCACCGCCCTTATATTGGAAACCCTCACGGGCCCAAATTCCAGTTCCCTCTTCCCAACATGGGGCCATACCAGGTCAGGCAAATCGTCCAGCCCCCCCAGTTAAGGTAGAGTCAAATATACCACTTTTAACCCACACCTCAAGATCAGAGTCCGTCTATAGAGGGCCTACCCCTTCTATCCCCAAGTTCAACCGGCCAGATCCAAGCGAGTTCGCCAGACTTCGAATCGCTTTGGAGAATCTGCTTCCTCCAGATGGGACTGAACTTTTTAAATATCAAATACTCGTAGACCACTTAAAGTTGGAAGAAGCTAAGCTGATTGCAGATGCATTCCTGAATTCCCTTACCCCTTTTACCGACACCATGGTGGCCCTTCATGAGAAGTTTGGTCAGCCCCACCAACTAGCATTGAGGAAAATTGCCAGTGTCCTGGAAGCCCCTGATGTGAAGCGTGGGGATACCATAGCATTCCAGAAATTTGCTCTGCAGGTACAGTCGTTGGTAGGGTTGTTGAAAACTTTGGGATCTGAAGGTGACATTGAGCTGAATTGTGGGTCACATGTTGCCCGTCTTTTGAGCAAGCTTCCTTCTGATCAGAGAGCAGAGTTCCGCCGTCATATGTTCCGGCAACCTGGAACTACACCTACTCTGCATGACCTCTCAAACTGGCTGCGCTATGAAGCGTGGTGCCATGACTTTGATGTTGAGATTGCCTCACGAGGATTTCAAGACCGACAGCCTTCTCGACCTGTACAGAGTAAAAGGACTGTAGCCGTTCTTCATGGGGTTGGAGAGACGCAAAATTTTACTTTCCAGTCTCCTCAGAAAGGTACCACTCAAAAGACAAAACCAATTGAAGTGAAACGGTTCTGTCCCTTCTGTGATAGTACAGAGCATTATTTAAGTCAGTGCAAAGAATTTGCTAAACTCACCACTGACCAGGCCAAAGACTGGATTCGAGACAATAATCGCTGTTGGCGCTGTGCCAGGACTCATCATGCTGCTCAGTGTGACCTGAAGAAGCCCTGCAACCTGTGTCAAGGGAAACATCTTCGTCCACTTCACAAGGTAAACGTCAGATCCTCCCAAAATGATACAGTCAGTGATGAGAGGACCTGCCTTACCAATTCCTCTCCAGACAGATTTTACCTGGACAAACCCATTGTTGGGAACCGTGCCATGCTCAAGGTAGTACCTGTGCATATTCATTATGAAGACCGTACTTTAGATACCTTTGCACTTCTGGATGACGGCTCTGAGAGAACTATCTTGCTCCCCACTGCTGCCAAAGCCCTCGGCATTCGGGGCACACCGGAAGATCTTCCCTTGCACACTGTGCGACAGGACATTGAAGTTCTTCATGGATCGTCTATCTCCTTCCAAATATCCCCAACCTACAAACCACAAACCCTGTACAAGATTGAACATGCCTTCACTGCGGACAGCCTCAATTTGTCTCAGCAGTCTTATCCTGTGGATCAGCTACAGAAGAAGTATCAACACTTACGTGGTCTTCCCATCCTGCCAGTGAAAGATGCTCAGCCTCTACTATTGATTGGATCAGATCAGCCACATCTCATTACCCCGATCGAACCTGTCAGATTAGGATCTCCAGGTGGACCTGCTGCTGTCCACACACGCCTGGGATGGACCCTCCAGGGCCCTGCTTCATTCATGGGGCGGCCTGCATCCTCCCAACAATGCCTGCTGACATCTGTCCCTCCAACACAAGATGAGCTCTTTAAGAACGTCCAAAGACTCTGGCAGATAGAAGTTGTCCCCCACAGGGATGATAGAGATGTGACTCGATCCAAACAAGATCAGGAGGCTTTAAAGCTACTTGAAACCAAGACCATCCGCACAGAAGTGAACGGCATCCTTCGACTGGCAACACCCTTACTACGGCAGAAGGATATGCCTCAGTTGCACGCCCCTAAGGAGTCAGTCATGCCTAACCTGCGCAGTATTGAGAAACGTTTGTTGAAGGATCCAGTGAAAGCAGAGACCTACAGAGCAGAGATGGAGAAGCTCAAGCAGACAGGAGCTGTCCGGGAAGTAACTAAAGAGACAGCAGACTCTGACAAATGTTGGTATATACCTCACCACCTTGTCAGTCATAATGGGAAATCTCGTGTTGTTTTCAACTGCTCCCACCAATATCATGGGCAGAACCTCAACCAGTATCTGCTGCCTGGCCCTACACTTGGTGCATCGTTACTTGGAGTGCTCCTCAGATTTAGGGAACATCCAGTCGCAGTAAGTGGTGACATCAAGGCGATGTTCCATCAAGTCTGCCTCCTTCCTGATGATCGTCCCCTACTGCGTTTCCTCTGGCGTGATCTGAAAATGGATGAGCCCCCTAAAGTCTTTGAATGGCAGGTGTTACCATTTGGCACTACATGCAGTCCATGCTGTGCCACTTATGCTCTGCAGCGCCATGTGATCGAGCACAGCATGGCTGATGAGTCTATTAGGTTCTCAGTAGAGAAATGTTTTTATGTAGACAACTGCCTTCAGAGTGTGGGCACCCCTGAGGCAGCAAGGCACTTGGTTGACAGACTGAGAGAGATGCTTTCCAAAGCTGGATTTGAGATAAGACAGTGGGCCAGCAATGTCCCCGGGGTTCTGAGTCACTTACCCACAGAAGCTCAAGCTGAGAGCCTGGAAATTTGGTTAGCTCAAGATAAGACCGACATATCAGAGTCAACCTTAGGCCTACTCTGGGACTGGCAGACAGATACCCTGTCGTTCAAGCACCGACCTGTAGTGTATGAGGCTCCCACCCTCAGGAACATTTACAAGGTCTTAGCTACTCAATACGACCCCCTGGGACTTCTTTTGCCCTACACCACGCGAGCAAAGGTCATAATCAGGCAGCTATGGAATAAACAACGAGGTTGGGATGACCCAAACTTACCACCAGAGCTCCTGCGGTCATGGCATATCTGGGAGAATGAACTTCAGTACCTGCCAAACCTCACCCTACCTAGAACTTATGTCCCTCCTGAGGTGGAGAAGGATGGTGCCTCCCATGAAGTCCACATATTTTCAGATGCTTCAGAACAGGCATATGGAGCTGTGGCATACTTGAGGACCACGGACAAGAGAGGCCAAGTGTACCTGTCGTTCATGGTAGCTCGATCCCGGGTGGCCCCCAAACGTTCTCATTCAATTCCGCGATTAGAGCTTTGTGGAGCACTTGTGGCCGCGCAGTTAGCTAAATTGCTTCGGAAGGAACTGACCTTGAAAATAGAGACCACAGTGTTATGGACAGACTCTTCCACTGTCCTTACCTGGCTGAGCTCTGAATCCTGCCACTACAAAGTTTTTGTTGGCAATAGAGTCGCCGAAATCCAGGAACTAACAGAAAATTGTTCCTGGCGCTATGTGGATTCTGCTAGCAATCCCGCAGACGACCTCACCAGAGGCAAACCGCTGACTGTCCTTACCGAGATGAACAGATGGTCTCAAGGACCTCCTTTCTTACTCCAAGATCCAGCCAACTGGCCAGTGATGCCAGGTACAGACCCGGCAGATGACCCCACCGAGCTACGGAAGTCTGTCTTCTGCGGCACAACGGCAGTACCACCCCAACCCATTATACCTGATGCTTTGGACTGTCATACTTGGCAAGAACTCCTGGATGCCACTGCCAAGGAAATTCAGGTGAACCCTACCTCTGCTTCCTTTCCTGATGCGGACGATTATCGTCGAGCGGAGATCCTTATTCTTAAACGGGTTCAACAGGAGTCATTCCCCAATGACTATGAACGTTTAGAGAAAGGGAAACCAGTGTCTTCTGAAAGTCGCCTTCTTACCTTAGCTCCTGAACTGGACAAATCTAGTAGTTTAGTCCGAGTGGGAGGTCGCTTGAGGAAAGCTGAGTGCATTGATGAATCTACCTTACACCCCATTGTTTTGGACGCTCATCATCCAGTTACACAGCTACTAATTAAGCATTATGATTGCAAGCTACATCATCCAGGAGCTGAGCGTGTGTTTGCCGAAATCCGGCGCCATTATTGGATTATCCGTGGCCGTGAAGCCATTCGTCGGCACCAGCATAAGTGCTTTGAGTGTCAGCGTTGGAGAGCTCAACCAACTATTCCCAAAATGGCAGACCTGCCTTCCGCCCGTCTCCGTCTCCACAAACCTGCCTTTCACTCCTGTGGTGTAGACTGTTTTGGGCCAATGCTGATTAGAATTGGGAGACGCACAGAAAAACGCTGGGGGATCATCTTCAAGTGTTTAACCACTAGAGCGGTACACTTGGACCTCCTCAATAGCATGACTTCTGATTCCTTCCTAATGGCTCTCAGGCGATTTATAGCACGAAGGGGAACACCAGCAGAACTGTGGTCAGACCAAGGTACGAATTTTAAAGGAGGTGAGAGAGAACTGAGAGAAGCCTTTACTGAAATGGCTCCCGAGTTACAGAAACAGCTTTCTCGTCAAAGGATCCATTTTCAGTTCAATCCTCCAGCAGCCCCACATTTTGGAGGAGTGTGGGAGAGAGAGGTACGATCTGTAAAGTCAGCCCTTCATACCACCGTAGGAACTCAATCAGTTCCAGAAGAAGTCTTGCTGACCGTCCTTTTAGAGGTGGAAGCTATTCTGAACTCCAAGCCTCTAGGTTATGTGTCATCTGATGTTGCGGACATTGACCCAGTGACCCCAAACAGCCTGCTCATGGGGCGGCCAGACGGCTCCTTGCCACAGGTAATCTACCCAGAGTCCGAATTGTTGAGTCGAAGGCCCTGGAGGCATTCGCAGGTTCTAGCTGATAACTTCTGGTCCAGGTTCATCCGAAACTACCTTCCAGGCCTCCAGACACGGCAAAAGTGGCAATCCTCTCTCCCGGACCTAACAGAGAAAATGGTCGTCATGATTGTTGATCCCCAGATGCCCAGGGCTCTCTGGCCTGTTGGGCATGTTATCAAGACGCACCAAAGTTCGGATGGACATGTCAGATCTGCTGATGTGGATATTAAGGGGCAAGTCTACACTCGACCAGTAGCACGCTTAGTGATCCTCCCAACCCTGCCCGAGAGCGGGACCTGTCTTAACTTAGGGTGACCCGGTAAGTCACCTTTTAGTAGGAACAAAGTTGCGCAGCACCTTTGGGGGCGGCTGTATAAAAGGCTCCTGGAGAAAGATAGACTTTTATTGAAAGACTTCTATTTTGATAGTTTAAAGAGTGCAGTTCCTGATGCATCCAGTAGGAGGTACTATCCTTCTAGTTTTCTGCAGGTTACGTTATTATATTACTGACTGATCAGCGGCATACCTAGAAGTTCCTTCCTGCCTGTGATTTGGATGTTCGTTGGTGTTTTGTGGTTCAAAGTGTTAGTACATGACCTTAAAGTAAGTTTTCTTTGATTTATACATTAAGCTATGTTTGGAGTGTATTACTTAACTTTGTACATTTTGTTTGGGCATGCACGGGCATGTAACTACCCGCGGGTGATTGCTTGATAAGCAAGACGTGCGATGCAATTAATGCTAAATACAGAGTAGTTTACATTGTAATCGATCTGTTAATGTGATGCTGCATACAGATTATCCAGCATTATTGTTCCTTTGATAATGCTATTTGACAACCTGCATTCAGTAATATCTTCCGCTACCAAAGTCATTTCATATGACCAAACTAATAGTTATATAATCTTCGATTGCACATCTCCTGCATATTTAGTGTTTGACTGTTATTTAGAGACAATGAATGTGTATCCATTTATTTTAATACTAATGTTATGTTCTTGTTATTTTTAGACTAATATTCAATACACTTTGGAAAGAAGTTCCTGTCTCCTCATTCTTTGTGTCCTGACCGACACTTCAGGAGTGTATGCTGATGTATAGTTAGAACCAGAGCCTAACAGTCTCCTTTCCTTTTCAACACTCACTATGAAAAAAAATTGTTTAATAAACAGAATAGTGCATCCCGCACCTAAATGGCCGGGTTTAATCTGCTGGTGGGGGCGGGGCCACAAATCCGTGAGTTTACAAACCCGTGGGAACGGATTGCGAAAGCGTGCGCATGGATTATGAATTTGTGGGCACGGATTGTTTTTTTTTCTCCTACAGGTGACAGGTAAGTTTCAATCCATTAGAAAAAATAAAATGTATCTAATATTAAGCACTTTAAATGAAATCCAGAATGTAATATAGAACAAGTATTTGACTGTTTTTGTGGTGTTGTGTTAATATATAATTAAGTGCTACTCCAGAGGCATGTGCTCATGAAGAGCAGGATTTTACATCATGCCATACTGACGTACACAGCCAGTGTATCTATCCTCCTCCAGACTCTGTGTGTCTGTGTGTGAAAATCAGAGGAATGAGGAGATATATTTTTAGCTGTATATGACTGATCTGGCAGGAAACAGAAAGGAGATGATCTTTAAATACGTGAGGAATGAGCACTGCGAGTGAGAACGAGCCTGTTAAGTATGGAAACATGTTGATCTGAACAGCGGGAGAGTGAATCATAACTGCATCTACAGCTCTGATGCCACAAAAATGTTCTCTGACCTATTTTAAGAGATTCTGGTGGAGGCACACAGCCATGCGTAACTACTTTTCATGAACACAAAATAAGATATTTTGATGAATGTTGGTAACCAAATAGTTTTGGCAATTATTAACTTCCAGTGAATGGACAATAAACACACTCAAAATATCTTCTACGTTCCACAAAAGAAACTCATCCGGGTTTTGGAACGACATGAGAGTGAGTAACTGATGATGGAAATGTACTTTAAAACTTTTAATTTGGCATTATTACAAAATGCACTTTTAAAAAATGTACTCGAATGTGTTAAATAAATAGTTCACCCCAAAATGAAACATTTTGTCATCATTTACTCATCTTCAAGTTGTTCCAAACCTGTCAATGGCAAACCTATATCTTCTGTGAACTTGGCATGTTTCCTAAATATCTGCAAACATATTATGGTATTTTTATGCCTTAGTACAGTCAAAACATTACATACAGCACCTAGTCATAAAAGGGAATGCATGCAAGGATGTTGTCCGATTGTACACACTTTACACAAAGCCAGAGAAACGCTGTGTTCTTTCCAGCACAGATGCGCCACTCAAGCTGTTAGCTTATACGAATTGAAATAGTGCTCATTTGCATTCATTATGTCAATTCACCAGTCAAATCAAAGCAAGCGCTGCAGGAAGTTCCTCCAGAAGCAAAGCCCTTTTAAACTCAGTCTTCCCTCAACAGACAGCAACAGGGCATCTGTGAGGGCAATTTACCCCCTTGCATGCTGCAAATGCTGTAAATCTACTTTATCTAAAGGGAAGTTTTGACCAGTGTGTCTGATCATAGATTTCACCGCACGACCACGCAGAGCATCCGATTCAATCCATCCCATCCCAGCAGGTCTTTATGAGGCAGAGCAGGGCGCGGGGCATGATTACACCAGTGGGACCCCTGAATCCTGCCTGTGAGCTGTAGAGAGGAACATGCGCTTCCTCAAAGCTAGCTCATATCACGGTGTGTGTGTTCAGATGGGCCACTCACTGGGTCACGACTTCCACCACGGAAAAAGTGAATGACAAGGTGCTTTTTCTCAGAAAGAGAGAGAATAGGAGGTCATTTTGAGAAGTTAAAGGAATATTTTTTTCAAAGATTTCTTTTTAAAGGTAAAGTTTAATTTTTGTTTTTCCCTATAACACTTTATTAGTGTTTAGCAGTTCTTTAATTTGCAACCTAAATGATGTGTGGTTTATAACAAAAAGGTAGATTTATCTTATATTTCAGGAATTTTACGGAATGTGTGGCTCTGCAGGTGCCATCTCAATGACATCACTTCCTGTTTTAGGTTTTTTCTGCATGGTAGTTGCACCGCATGACTTCTACATGAGTTTCTACTAGCAGTGATTATATATATTACGCAGGGCTGTAAGATGAATGAATACAGACCTATTGTACTAGTTTGCCTGCATGGTCCAACTGGATCCTAATCATCCTGATTGATCTGAATGGCTGAGCTGTATACTCAAAGCCAGCTCTTGCATAACAGTGTAGAACAATATAAAAATATCACGTTGTGCTGTTACAAAAGCAACATTTGCATCAGATGGGATGTACTGTTGGTAATGGAAAGACTTTATATGGATGGAATCAAAGTTACACTCTTAAAAATTAAGTTTCCAAAAGGGGGTTTCGCCAGTAAATGCCATAGAAGAACCATTTTTGGTTCCCCAAAGATCATTTCAGTGATTGGTTCCTAAAAGAACCATTGTCTTTCTTAGTATGAAGAACATTTTACAACCCGAATTCCGGAAATGTTGGGACATTTTTTAAATTTGAGTAAAATTAAAACTAAAAGACTTTCAAATCACATGAGCCAAATTTTAATTCACAATAGAACATAGAGAACATAACAAATGTTTAGAACAATCAGTGCAGCTGCCACGTCATAGTTCGAATATTGAAATATGACAGACCTCGAGATGACCAGACCCCATTCATCTTCGCAATAACAAACACTGTGGCCTAGAAAAACATTCAGGCTTGTTCCCGGTAAAAGATTGTTACAATGTTTCTGTTTCAGATTAATAATCTTCTTTTGAACTTTCTATTCATCAAAGAACAAAAACATGTATCACGGTTTCAACAAAAATATTAATCAGTGCAACAATGATGATAACCTGATGACCTGCTCCGGGTGTGTGTTCACTGCTGTGTGTGTGCACTTGGATGGGTTAAATGCAGAGCACAAATTCCGAGTATGGGTCACCATACTTGGCCACACTTTCATAATAATAAATGTTTCTTGAGCAGCAAATCAGCATAATAGAATGATTTCTGAAGGATCATGTGACACTGAAGACTGTAATGATGCTGAAAATTCAGCTTTGCATCACAGAAATATATTACATTTTACCATATATTCAAACAGAAAACAGATTTGTAAATTATAATATTTCCACAATATTACTATTTGTACTGCATTTTTGGTCAAATAAACCCAAGCCTTGGTGAGAAAAAAAAAATCTTGCCAACCCCAGACTTTTCGACGGCAATGTAAAGTGTTCAAAAAGACCATTTACGGCCAACGTTTTGATGATTTTGGGCTTACAATGATTTAAAAAATTGGCTAAAATTGTAGCCCTTTATATGTACTGAACTTAATTAAAAAGCCTCCACAAATTGGACAAAATATGGTTTACAAGCAAAATATTAGTTCAACAATATAGAGTCGTTGTTAATGACGTCACATGCATGTGGTGGACTAATAACTTCTGCTATTTTTTGCAATTCAGAACTTGCGACCCCAGTTGGCTAACAATGCTTTTAGGAAACACACCCCTGGTTGTTTTCACAGAGAGCTTTCATAAAATTCACCACACGTTTGTGTACCAGCTCCGTTCACTCACCCTCTGGGTCCAGCTGGGAGGTGCTTTGACTCTTCTTCCCCAGTCCCACCATGGCGGCCATCTTGGCTCCAAAGCTGGAGCGCCTCTTCTTGTCGTCGTCCTCGTCGTCGTTCCTGCCCAGCGAGCACATGTCTCCACCCACACTGGAGCTCTTGGTGATGTTGGAGCCTGGAGTGGCCGTCTGAGCCCTGTGTTTCATTTTAGATGTAAACTCACTGTCAGCAATGTCAGGTGCAAGAGATACAGGAAGAGGAAAAGAGAGGAGGACAGGGACAGGTAGAGAGGGGAAGGGACAGGATTCAGCTACAGGATTTAGGAGAAGGGTCAAAGGTGAAGGACAGACACATGGCTACAACGTATGCAAGACGGGATATCTACTGAGGAGCGTAAGCATGACCTGCATCTACGTATGGACAGCTGCAGGGATGATGTGTCAACTCAAGAAATGTTTACATTTTATTCTACAACATAAAATACATCAGTAATACCTCTTGTGATTTTTAAAGCTTTTCCTTTATCTTGAAAAAAGTGTTTGCCGACAAGTGTCTAAATTGGACTACGGAGGTTGTTGAGGACATTAAAAATCATCAAACCTAACAGATCACAAACTCATCTAATCACTAGTTGCATTCACAGCCTAATTATGTTTATCATCTTGCTCTTGTAAACTATTTTGACTCAAACTTTCAGAGAAAATATTTTTTGAATAAAGATGGTGTAGTTTGTTTATAGCCTACTTGAAGCCTAGGCTTCACAGTTCATAGAAGTGTTCAGTAGTGAAGATTATATGATGAAAAAAACTCATAAACTCATAAACGTTAAAATCATAAACGTTTGTTACAGAGCTTTTCTTTTTTTTTTTGCAATTATCCAAAAGCCAATGGAAAATCCTTGTGTTTTTTTGTCAAAGGAACCAGGCTGATGCATTTTACTAGGGTAATGGTGTCATGAGGTGTAAAGGCTGTGTCTATTTTGAGTTCATCTGCCACAATAGACTGCTGTAAAAAATAAAAACTGCTCTAGCGTAAAGCCAGTCTCTACACCATTAATTTAATCAATCAGCATTAACATTATTTTAACTGAAAAGGTTTACTTTAGCCCATCTAATAGAAAGGTCAGTATGTATAAAGACTAAGTATTTATACACAGCGATACAGTTTGCAGAAAGCTTATATAATGACCTATTTAGATGACATGAGACAAGCTCTCGAGTCAAACTAATGAGAGGGTGACTCATCAAACTCTCCTGAGAAAATATGAGAGGATACAAACATGAGACCTGATCCTGTGCCAGTGACCCGTCTGACTAATAGAAACCACAGATTACTGTTCTGTTGGTTTTCTGTGAATGGCAAGTTTTTTTTTTCTGTGTAGGCTTGTATTTACCATATAAAATACTATTGGAGGAGACTTTTGCGAGAACATTTCCATTGCCACTGAGCTGAAACATTTGTACGACTGTGACTAAAAAGATGAAGCTGTTTCTATGACAACTGTAACTTCTAGCCTCATCTTTGCTCTGAATCTTAAAGTCTTCATCAGGCAGGATCACCTGACATTAAACACTGTAACACTTAGACACTGACTCAAATGTATGTGTTATTTATTATTTTAAATATGCCTCTACAACCTGATATTGTTTTATTATATACGTTTTCAGTAGGTCCATATTGTTGTAGCTGTACAAACGGTTGTCTTGATAACTTGATAAAATAGCCTCGGCAAACTTCTATTCTCCTCTTCTATTCTTGAAATATTGTACTTGGGATTTTAGACAAGGTTTCTGTGCCAAAGACAATTTTAAGACCCACTCATTTTCTCCCCAATCTGTGCTCTTTGTATTTTGCAGAGCAGTAGGTGCTACACATGACTAGAAACAAGGTTTGACAGCACATTTTAATTACACAGTATTAGTTAGTACTTCTAGTGTTTAAGATTGTGATTCCAATTGTAATTTCTGCATATTTTTGGATCTGGATGAAAGTAATGCAGTACATTTTCATTTTGCACCAAGCCCTTTACCATGTAATGACAAGTCTAAAGTTTTATACATATTGAAATTATTGTATGTTTATATTTCAGTCAGGACCACTTTCGTCAAAGTATATTTATTACAGTTAATGTCGGTGGTATGGTTCTGTTCTGGGCAAACTCCACACGCCCGTCCATGCAGCCATGCCTGGACATAGCAGGGAGAGCAGCAAATCAAACCCCCCTGGGGTAACAGAACAGATCCAGTAATCATGCATCCATAAAAATAATTCACAATTTAACATGAGTTGTAGAAAACCTCCAGATACCTAGAGGATGATTGCTATGTGCTCAAACACCTCAACAGATATCAGATTTAAATAAATAAATCATGGCTACGAGGAGTTGGGGATGGAGGAGGGAGTTAGAAGTGGCATGCAGCCAAGCAATAGAAGAGAGGCTGAATGAATAGGATTTAAATAGACTGCTGTAATATGCGTTGAAACTGGATTGGTACACGTCAGGAACAGCTGATCGTCAGCTGATGCGAGCTTGGCCTGCCTGAACTAACGCGATGCTCAATTTATATGGTCTGAACACCACAGTTAAAAAATGTGGGGTCAGTGAGGTATTATTATTATTATTCAGCAAGGATAGTGATCAAAAGTTTTTAACATTTAAAATGCAATTAAATAGAAAATGGTTTTAAATCAGGGGTATTCAATTGAAGTTCCAAGATATATTTTTAATAATTTATTAGAATAGTTATACATTTTTATCTGGGCAGCATAAGTACTGTCAAAATAGTCGTCAAAGATATTAGACCTGGAAAGCCAAAGCAGAGGTGTCTGAAGATTTGTCTACAAACTAAATATTTCATAATTTGAGCCCAACTGGATATGAATATTAAAAGGTAAGTTCCAATGTTTTTTTTAATCAGACAATTATTATTTTTATATTTATACACCTACGGCAGAAGGGCTAAGTGACTTGAGAAAAAACAATGTATGGGGGTTCAGAGTTTTCCTCTTGAAGTTTGGATCATTTTATACGTTGTTTAAAATATAAACTAATTTCTACTAAAACAATGTAAATAATAATAAAAATATTTTATGATGAGCAAAAAACAAAGTTAAACCGGAACTTCAACTTTCAGTTATATTTCCTTGCTGTCTATAAACCATAACATAGTTTGTTATGAAATGCTTATTAATAATGCTTAATGTAGATGAAGACAACGTCTTGTCACAAACCTTGTTTATACATGTATAACAGAGAAAAAAATTATTGCATTTGCTGCATTCTGGTTGTCTGCAGTGTTTAAGCAAAAGTAACAACCTATTTTGCTGCTCACTGTGTTTTTGCTACTGTTGTTAAAATAACCGCGTCAACTGTAGCTCTTGCAGAGAGCGAAAGGGCTTGAATGAAGCATGTTTGGCTCTCACTTTAAACTACTGAAATGGAAATCTGGTGCTTCTGCTGTCAAAAGGGCTGAAAAACTACGTTTGAAATATTATCAATATTTGAATTTTACTCGAATTTAAAAGGCATAAGCTTTTGGCTTCTCTCCTGAGGCCACAAGAGGGTGCATCGAGCAAAATATTACTGTGATAGATGCCCCACTAGAAAATGCGCAAAAAACGTTCTGTGTGAATGGCACTTTCAAAATAAAAGTCCCGCCTCAAACACATCAGACAAACAGAAAATGCCAATGCCGATATTTGAAAATGCCAAATCTCTGCCGATATATCGGTCTTGGTGATATATCAGTCGACCACTAGTTTTAAGTCTTTTCAGGCAAAACGGAAACAGTGGGTGGACAGAAGGACTCTTCACGACAAAGGAGGAATACGGCTTATTTGTCTTTGATGAGCCACCTCCATTTCATCGTTTCATGGCACTTAACTTCATACTGCAGCTGCTCAGTGTTTCTGTGGAAACGCTAGAAAGCAATGAAGATGAGGAACTGTTTGGGTCAGAAGCTACGAGATAGCATGCACGATAACAGACAGGAAATGACCTTGCCTGGCTTTGACAACAGCATCTGACTCTATGAATGAGATTCCCCATCATTAACCCAACATGAATGACCAAAAGAGACATAAAATGTTTTCAAGAGCACGGCCGTTACTTTGAAATGATTGTAACCTAATAAAAATGCGGTCTGTGGTACTCAACATCTGTACGAGAGAGTCTCTTAGTGCTGGTTATGTAAAAACTCATGCTACTGCAGTTGCTAATTGGCGAAAAAATTCCGTTAATGACATTAAAATTCTATTTTATCTTCTGTAGCGTTTTTAATGATCACAAACACTTCATCTATATTCAATTAGTGACTCACAAATGGCACTGAAAACTTATTGAAGTGGAAATCGCCGGAAATGCTTGAGAAATGAAGCTTTTTTCTTGGTTTTGCTCTAATTGGAGTGGAGATGGCAGCTGTTCATGCAACTCTCCCCAGGGTTACTGAGATGACTGTGATATTATGTAAGACACAAGCTCTTTTGGGACAGTATAATGAATTATATGGCAGTGGAGAGAGGTGTCATCCACAACTAACAAACACACAACTGGATTACAAGACAGTGAGAAGAGAGAAATGACAGTGTCATTCATTTTTTAAAGTGCATTTTGATTTTGGTTAAATCGAGAATTATGCTTTCAGGTTTAAACCTGTTTTTGATTTTGTGGTCTAAAAGCAAACAATACATAGAAGTCCAAATAAAATTAAATAAAAATAAAAAGATAAAAATAAACAAGTAAAAATTAATTTATTATTTTATTTCATTTATTTTTTAATTAAGTTTTTCGTATTTTTGCTTAATTGACATGCCGGATAGCTTTACTGACTGCATTGAACTTATTCGATTTTAATAGAATAAGTATATAATAGAAAATATGATGCATAATTAAAAACGACATCACAATAAACATTAAGATCTTTCGAAGTTGTCTTTATAGCAAGTAAATTAAATTATTGACTAACAAAATGTTTCTGGTGAAATATAAGTGAAAATTCTTCTTTCACATTATAGCGTATTTAGCTTTTGTTTATGGTGAAAAATATAGCTGTATAAAGCCAAAATATATTATCATTAGATCCAACCTATTTCTAGTTTTGCAGATTTTATCATCCGATATGAGCCTGTCTCAGATATATTGGCATTGACAAATATGCCACAGATCTGCCACCAACATTTTTGAGCGCTGTCTTAACGATAAGGTGCTAAGTAGTTTGTGAAATACATAAACTGTAAAGTTAAAGGGGTGGTTGATTGTGATTTCACTTTTTTTTACTTTAGTGCAGTTTGAGCATAAACAATATCTGCAAAGTTACGATGCTGAAAGTTCAATGCAAACGGAGGTATTGCATTTTAAAATTATGGCAGTTTAATGCCTACAGTTACTTCCCGGGTTTGTGACATCACAAACCTTGATCAACCCCGCCACCGGAAACATGCAACAAAGGGGCAAGGCCATGTTGTGCTGCTTTAGAGAAGAGGAAGAGTTGTTGCCATGCCGTCAAAACTAGGGATGCACTAAACAAATCTATTCATATATGAATCTCGATTCTGTCTTCTAACGATTCTAATGGATTCACAAATTTCAAAATGAATGTTCTAAAATAGCGGTTCTTAATCCTGTTCCCCTGCTCTGCATCGCTCTCTCACCTGATTCAGATCATCAGCTCGTCAGCTCCATCAATTAACTGTTCCAATAATACACTTTATGTGTATAGACAGACAGATATTTTTCACATAGCTACAAGAAGCGTTAAACATGGCACGCGCACGCGGTTGCCGTGGTAGCGAGCAATACTCGCTGGCAAACACTTCTTACTGTTACAAAAATGCTATCATGTATTCTGCTGTATCAGGATAAAACTGTATATTAGAAGCTAACATAAATGGGAGCATTTGTCAAATAACAGCATATCTAAAATTATGAGACAACAACAAACAAAGAAACATACCGTTCTGAAACGTCCTATAAGAGCCGTGCTTGCACAGGTTCTGCGCGATCCTCTTCACTAATATTCTCTGGGTCTCAATCGGGCTCAAATTGATAAGCAATATTGACGACGCCATTGTTTACAATACAATTGGAACGCATGTTAGACTGCACCCCATAAACACAATCAAGCCTAAAAAAAAGTAGTTAACCACCCCTTTAATAAACAATGACCCCATAAGTTTGCCTTTTCAATATAAGTCCAACATAACGTTAACCCACTGCGGTCAAGCCAGCCGCCAACTGGACTTTGTTGGACCTCCGTTTGAGGCGTTAACCCTGTCCCTTAAATCTGCTTTGTCACACATGCTTATCACATTTCCTAAGTCAGCATAGTTTGTCAGTACAGTCAGTAACGTAGCAGATTGAAAAAATTGTATCTTTCTGCAGTCCAATAGAGGGCAGTGCGGTGGTGGCTTGAGGTGGCTGTTGAACGTGATTTAACGCTACGTTGTCTCCTAGTTGGTGAGACGCAATGATATTAAGTAAATAAACAATGTACCTGTCTTTTACTCTCTCAATGAGCTTATCATACTCATTTGCTACATTAGTAGGGCCCTGTGATTTCTGCAATGCAGAAAACACGGACAGAATAGCGGAATCCAGTCATAAAAACGGAATTTACAGTATAACGTGGAATTTCACTGAACTGGTCTTATTTTGATGAAGAAATCAAATTTAAATCAAATTGCAATGTAGACTAGTGTCTGTGAATATTAAACTGCAAAAAGACTATTTAAATATGAATCCTCGTGTTCTGCATGTTCATTTGTTTACCCGAAAATAATAACAAAAACCAATATCAGTCGGGCTTTAATTAATATACTGACTTACATTGTTACATTTTAGCTTGTAGTCTACAGAAAATATATTGCTTAAGTATGATCTTCATAATAAATAATTTTTTTACTTTGTTTTTGTAAAATAAAAATATATTTTTTAGAATTTGTATAATAATAATTCATTTTTATTATTATAAAAATTATTATTATACAATATTTTTCATTAATATTAAATCAAAATGTAAGGTTTCAGTCAAACCATAAATATGATTTGACATTTGCCTGTAACTAATTAAGAGATTTTTTTTTGTTTGTTTATTTTGTTTGTCCAAAAATGTTTAATTTTTTTTTCAGTGTGCTAACAACTTGACATGCACACAAGAATGCACACTATGTAAATAAAACAATGTCCTAGCTCTCCTCATTCCTAAACTTTCATGAGATTTACATGGGAATACATCAGATATTTAGAGGCATGATCACGCTAGCTGGAGGACACTAAGTTCGAGGACATTAGCTAAAGGATGGGTTTATGAGACGCTTTGCATCTAACCTCTCATGTTCCTCCTCTTCTTCCTCATGCTCTGGGTTGACAGTAGCCCCACCCACCTCCCCATCATGCCCCGCCCCCTGTGCGCTCGCTGTAGTGGCTTCCACCTGCTCTTCCACAGAGACAGCGCCCTCCTCTCCCTGACTCTGAAGAGCCTCCGCACGGCTGACACACACACACACACAAACACGTAAAACCAAACCATGCCACGACACAATGAAAGGAAGCATGCAAGACAGAAAAGACACAGAAAAAACAGATATAAGGCTGGCAGACATGAAATGAAGAAAAGAAACCTTGAGCAAAATAACAGTATGAAAATGTGAAAAAATTAACTCTTCGTGAACGAGAGATTCTGTGACAGAAATATGCTGTCATATACTGTGAGATTCTCTTTGAGAGTTTTACAGTCCTTCTGTTAATGAGTGAATCATTTATAAATAGTGAAAAACGTCCAATCCATATTTCAAAAATACATTTTAGGCTATAAACACGTTTTGCATTGCAACATTCATGAAAAGTAAGCTTTATCATCAATTCTCATTCTCATTTGTTTGACATGAAAATATTTAATAATGAAAATCGATTATGTATTTTTAAAGAACTTAATACTTTTATTAAGCAAGGATATATTAAATTAAATTGTTACAGAAATGCATTAAAATAATCAAAAGAGACAGTAAAGGTTACAGAAATTCTATTTCAAATAAATGCTGTTCTTTTGAACATATTCAAAGAATTCTGAAGAAAAACAAATGACAATGAATCACAGCTTCCACAAAAAATATGAAGCAGTATAACGGTTTTCAACATTGAAGCAAATCAGCATATTATTATGATTACTGAAGGATCATGTGACACTGAGGACTGGAGTAATGATGCTGAAAATTCAGCTTTTGATCACAGGAATAAATTACATTTTAAAATAGATTACAATAGAAAACACTTATTTAAAATTGCAATAATATTTCAAAATATTATTGTATTTACTGTATCAAATAAATACAGCTTTCATGAGCATAAGTGAGTTCTTTCAAAAGCATTAATAAATCTTGCCTTACCAAACTATATGAATTGCAATACAGTAATAAGAATTTATATGTAATTTAGAACTGATATCTGTTTCCCGTTTGTTTTGAAGGTAAATATGAGTTGGACATTTCTTCTTGAGATTCACTTATATAAGTTTGTTCCAAACCATGTGATGTGGTCTCAGTCATTGGTAAACACACTCTTGGCAAGTTCAGAGGTTCGGATCACTTCACAAGCAGGCAGAGCCGAACCTGAACTCACCAGAAGTACAGTAAGTGTGTTTCTGACTGCAGACACATCCACAGCTATCAGGGTCAGGGGGTTTACTGTGCACTTACCTGATCCTGCGGCTCGCTCGCACCCTTTCTGACTGGACAGACATGTAGCTCGTGCTGCTAAGCCGAGATGCGCTCGACATAGCGGACACGTCGCTAACATCACTGTCCGATGACCTCATGGAGAGACTGTCCGTCCCAAGCTATGAGGGAAGAAAAAAAAAACATGCTGATTATTACATTAAAATAATGCACAAACTCTAAACAGAACCAATAATTAAAATGGTTAGAAACGTCACAAAAGGACGTCATATTCCAGAACACACACAGCTTTCAGCGGTCAAAAACCAGATTGTATATAATTTATACAATTAATCAAAAGAGAAAAGAGGACAGGAAGGAGATCAGCTGTTATATAACGACAGGATTCACAGCGCTCATCTTCTCTTATAGTAAACTCAGCACGGATGCTATATTTCAGCAGTGCATCAGGAACACAAGTTTGACAGATACTTGATGGTTTATGTAACCATGAGAAACAGCTTGTGTGAGGACCTAACCAGGCACAACACAATAAAGCAACAAACAGTAACTCCTTAAAGCTAATCTAAAGAGTTTTTGTTCTCACTAACTGCAACCAAACACTGCACGATAAGCCATTTTGGTGGTCGCTTGGGTTTTATTTGTGCACTGAGAAGATCCACCCACTGTAGAATCTCATTGGTCCAAAACTTATTTAATATGATGTGGCCACAAAAAGTACTTGGATACTGAAAAAAAAAAAAAGAAAAAAAAAATTAAGTGTCTTAAGTTAGAAAATAAAACATTTCACAAAATGTACACAACTTTTTGGGGTTGGTAAGATTTTTTATTTGTTTTTGAAAGAAGTCTCTAAATCTCATCAAGGGTGCATTTATTTGCTCAAATACACAGTAATATTGTGAAATATTATTACACTTTAAAATAACAGTTTTCTATTGTAATATATTGTAAAATGTAATTTATTCCTGTGATTTAAAGCTGGATTTTCAGCATCATTACTCCAGTCTTCAGTGTCACATGATCCTTCAGAAAATATTCTAATATGCTGATTTGCTGCTCAAGAAACATGATTATAATCATTCAAGTTTAAATTATTTTTTAGAATTTTTTTTTTTCCACAGGATTTTTGATGAATAGAAAGTTAAAAAGAACAACATTTATATAAATAGAAGTATTTTGTAACATTATAAATGTCTTTACTGTCACTTTTGATCAATTTAATGCATCCTTGCTGAATAAAAATATTAATTTTCTTTTTTTTTATTAATTAATCTTACTCACCTCAAGCTTCTGAATGATAGTGTATCATAGGTTGTAAATGACAGACTTTAAGGCAATAGATATATCATTTAAAATGAAAGGTAACGGTCAAATGTTAGTGGATTGTGTTAATGTTAATGTGACTCTCTATACCAGGGATCCTCAAATCTGGAGCATTCCTGCAGAGTTTAGCTCTAACCCTAATCAAACACATCTGAGCTGCTAATCAGAGTCTCATTAGAAAATCACAGGTAGGTGAGTTCGATCAGGGCTGGAGCTAAACTCTGCAGACTGGACCACCAGGGAAAGATTTGAGGAACCCTGCTCTACACACTGATTGAACACCAGTGTGAACTTGAGATAAACTGACTTCAAACATCCACTAGATATTACCAAAACATCAGTTTACTAAAAATTGCTAATCTTTTGCATCCAAATATCTTTTGGACCCACTGGATCCATTTTGCTTTGAGAGAAACTTCTCATTACACCTGTTTGGGACAGAGTGTAACTTTAGTGGTAAAACTTTAGATAAGCTCAAGAGTTCATTCCTTACTGCCAGCTATTCTCAACCAATCCACTGGTGACAAAGACCAAACGACTGGCATCGAACATGTTTGTAAATGTGCTTAAAATATCAAGGGAGTTAAGCTGCAAATGATCCATTGGCTTAGACTTCACCTCTCCGAATGAAGTCACCACGAAGAAAAGCTCCTCTATTCCCAAATACTGAGGAAACTACTATTGCTTTACTTTAGAAAGACACAAAACACTGAGAAAATAAACTCAAGTAATAAGAGAAAGAAACATACCCTTGATGGATCCTTCAAAGTGCCTGTGTGGAAAGACAAACAAGGGTTAGATGTACTGAAACTCATCACACAAAAGCACAGCATGTGACACAGCATTGTTGCTTGTTACATACAAATGCACATCAGCAAACTTCAAAGCGACACACGACTGACATAAACTTATATGGAAAGCATTTTTTCAAAAGTATCTGATCCAGTCAACCCAAAAAAACAGAAAGAACATGAACATGTGTCACATATAATGCCATAAACCGGCAGAATGTAAATTTATTTGACCGGTTATTCAAAGTAACTTCTGTTTTATGAACATGTTTGATCAGCAGATTGAACAACCATCATTGATTCTGTAAGACTAAAAAAGAGACTGCATCTTTAAATCTCGTACTGTATGTTCAAGTTCAAGTTTATTTGTATAGCGCTTTTTACGATATAAATCGTTGCAAAGCAGCTCTAGAGGAAATTAAGTTTCCACAATATATTTATATATTGCAGAACCTTA
Source organism: Barbus barbus (assembly GCF_936440315.1). NCBI lineage: Eukaryota > Metazoa > Chordata > Actinopteri > Cypriniformes > Cyprinidae > Barbus > Barbus barbus. Next base: position 5,286,875 of record NC_136755.1, read on the forward strand.
ATATATTTAACTTATGTCTGCTAAACATTTCCTTTGTCAACTTTTAGGAATACACTTGCATATACTGTGCTGTAGATAAGCTCAAAACTATCACACAAGAGTCCCCATGGAACTGATTAAGAAAAAAATTGTATAAGCTTTTGAACTTTTATCACACATATTCAATAAAACTCATCAACCAACACAGGAAACCCTTATATTTCAACACTTGGTTTTAACACTGCTGCTTTGGATGTTTGGATTGATATAGCGATAAATCATTCAATCCCACAACATTAATGTAATGAATTACAACAAATCTAATCGACTTCTGTCTGGAAGTTACAATATGATATCCTAATTCTGTGAATCACTGAAAAGACTACAGTAACTCTTTGGATGCTGGTCTTCGATAAGTGATGCTGGTGTCTCCACTCCACCAACTTAACCAGCAAAACTCGGCCCTGGTTACGCAAGTTAAGTAACTGGTTTTTATCAGAAAGATGATACTGCTGACTCTTATACAGTAAGCTTAGTTATGGAAATCCATAAACATCTGAACAGGGTGTGAACTCTCAGTAAAAAAATAAAAATACTAAAAATTGTACCTTTAAGAGTACAACAGCTTGTCACTGGGCAGGGTTTCCAGGTTTTCACAACAAAACCTGCCCGAATGCTACTCAAAACTAGCCCAATCGCGCGTCGAGGGGGGTGTACCAATAAAAATTGCATTCCGGGGATAAAAAACAACCTTCATTACAGCCCAAAGTATACTTTGTTTTTGTACATGTACGCTAGCGTATGCGTGCAGTCAAATGTGTAGCCTTTCAAAGTGTACTCCACTTGATGGTGTGCGCGAACTCAGGCAGTCAACGCATACTCTCTAGAAAGCTTCGTCTTTGTCCAGCGTCTGTGCTATTTTTCTCCAGAAGTTATGACTGATGATAATGTTGTTGTACTCTTTTAAAATAAGGTTGCGAAGTTGTTTTCTACTGTGAAACAGCAGCCCGGGCCAGTGCTGCCACCTTGTGGAACAACCGATTAGTGCAAAACACACTCAATGTGCATATGGTGGTGCGTGTACTATTCTGGGAAAAAAAAAAAGGGGGGCAAAGTATACTTTTTTTTTTTTACGTGCATGCAAGGGTCTGCGTACTGTGCACATAACGCAAATTACGTCACCAGAATCTGTGTCTGTACTATACTGTAAGCACATCATCCGATTTTTTTTTTGTAACCGCATAAACTTTGTTTGCGCAGTTCGCACGTGCGTTGAGTTTGTTTTGCACTAATCAGTTGTTCCACAAGGTGGCAGCACTGGCCCGAGCTGTTGTTTCACAGTACAAAATGAAACTAAAGAGACGAAACAACATCAAAACAGCGGAGACTGCAACAACTACACCAACATTGACAAGTGCTTGTGTGAGGGGGTTGTGGGATAGACACAACTTTAAGCTAAAAGAGTACAAAGACATTTTTAATGGTCATAACTTCTGGAGAAAAACAGCACAGACACTGGACAAAGATGAAGCTTTCAACTGCCTGCACTCGCATACACCTGAAATGGACTATATTTTGAAAGGCTACATGTACAACGTAAAAAACAAAGTATATTTGGGCCTACATGTGCGTCACGTGTACTGTACACAGACCTTTGTGTATATGTAAAAACCGAAGTATACTTTGGCCTTCAAGGGTGCATATTAGTACATTATATTAGTAATATATACCCTTAAAGGGATAGTTCACCCAAAAATGAAAATTCTGTCATCATTTACTCACCCTCAAGCAGTTCCAAACCTGTATGAATGTCTTTGTTCTGCTGAACACAAAGGAAGATATTTTTAAGAAAGGCTGTTTTGGGGCACCATTGACTTCCATAGTAGACAAAAAAAGTCAATGGTGCCCCAGAACTGCTCTGTTTCCCACATTCTCCAGAATATCTTCCTTCGTGTTCAGCAGAACAAAGACATTCATACAGGTATGGAACTACTTGAGGGTGAGTAAATGATGACAATTTTCATTTTTGGGTGAACTATCCCTTTAAGGAAGTAATGTGTACTCTAATGGTACTATTATACATCCTTTAGTGGTTCAGAAGGTACAGAGATGTCCTTTTTAAGAAGCTGTCCCAGTGATAAGCTGTTGTGCCCCTCAAAGTAAATTTTTTGCACTGCAATTATTCATTTTAAAAAGTTTAAATGTTTTTTTAAGTCTCACCACTGGTTTTACTGTAATAAAATATTATTGCAATTTAAAACATTTGTTTTCTATTTTTCAGGATTCTTTGATAAATGGAAAGTTCAAAAGAACAGTAATTAAACAAAACAGAAGTAGTTTATAACAATGTGAAAGTATTTATTGTCACTCTTGATCAATTTAAGAATAAAAGCATGAATTTCTTTGAAAGAAAATGACCTCAAACTCTTGAACTTTTGTGTAGTTGCGATGTTTTAAACTCTTTTAGCAATTCTACCCAATAATATGCACTGCTTATTCCAGCATACACACACGTACGCGTCTCCAAAGGTTGTTTTGAAGGGCTTTATGTTTACACAAACTTAATCTGTATACGATACCTGCATCTCCATTCTCTGACACTGCTGACTCTGACACTACAGCTGATGTGTGGATGAGAGGAAAACAAGACAGTTTAGACAGACACAAGACACACAATGTGATGATAGACACACACTCTCACACACAAACAGAGTTTAGATGAATTTCATTCAGAAACTCATTACTCATAACATGCCGAAATAAATGTAAAACAGATCTGAGAAATCCAGCACCAAAAAAAAAACCCTTTAAAAGATTTAAAGCATCAAAACATACTTTGAGCAAAGGTTAATGAAATACATAAATCTCAAACACACACTACAGACAGACCACCATCGATTTTTTCCTATTTTAGTGCTGTAAATGTAACCATTCATGTAGTTTATCCTATAGTTCTGTTTTTCATATTTACTTCAATTGTAAGTAATAATAATTCCAGAAACGAAAACTTTCATGTTTGTGTATCATTAGGTATCAGTGAGAACTGTTTGTCTCAGAATCAATAAAAGTGTGTTAATTAATTCATCATGTAAATAACTATGAATGTGACCTTACTTCTACCTCAAGTTGCTATAGTGACGCCAAAGAAAAATTTGCAATTCAATTTGATGTCTCTACTTGAACCTTCAGGTTCAGTCTTAACAAATAGCACAGCAGCAACAAGAGCAGCGAGAGCAGAGAGTGACAGCGCAGAAGAAGAGCTGAAATCTAGATCCCTCAGAAGCACACTAGGACTGATCTACTCTACTAAGGGCCGATGAAGAGCACAGGTTGTGCCATACCAGGAGCTTTCTTCTGCTGGTCCTCCCATGTCACTTCTGAAGTTACAACACAAGGAGAAACAATCAATGCTCCTGCTTAACAAAACTGTTCATTAGAAATGCATAGTACAGGCCCGCAGAGCGCACATATGGTATAAGGCACATTTAAGCATGTTCAATTTACAATGTTGCACAATTTACCCTTATAGTGTTAAAAAAAAAAAATCACTTTTCATATTCATATTTTTTCACTTGTACTAATTAAAAAAAATAAAAATAAAATAGCAATGTATTTTAGTGATTTATATAATTTACTTATTTTATTTAAAAATACTAAAAAACATAGTTTTAGTTCTAACTATGAAAGTGAAGCTGCTTTTTAAGGTCTGGGTACTATTGAGCCATCTACAGGTGAATGAAGGTATTCAGTTTACATATGGGTACAGTGGCTTAAAAAACAATTATTATTAACCAATTATTCTGAAATAAATTAATATTAAGTCCCATAAAACTACAACAATAGCGCAGTGTAAAACCAGAATTTTAGATAAAAAATGGTTTCTTAATGGCATCACCAACACAATCATAGCATACTATACCATACTATATATCTGATGACAACCGTACAAACAGTAAATACTGCAAATGTATACAACATCTACTTGTACTAAATCTAACTAGCACAAACAGTAAAACAGAGAGATTCACACGCTCACACACACACTTGCCTTTCCTCCCATTGACAGGTGGGGGAGCTACAGGCTTTTCCTGGGATTCTTGTGCAGGAAACGGCATGCACATACACAGAGGGTGAGTCAAATGATCAGTGTTTCCCACAAACACACAGGTACACTCTAACCAAGCTAACACACACACACACACACGTGATCAAGAGAAGTTATCAACATTATTAAAATAAAGTAAAAAAATAAAATATAAAATATTGCTGTAAGCTAAATAAATGATGTAAAGAAACAGGCACTCAGACTATGTTCAGAACAGCATACTACTCCACTGTTATTGTGCAGTGTGCAGTTTCTAGCATACTACTGACTGTAGTATTGAAATAAATCACAGGTAGTATACAGTGCATAGGGCCTTATGATTTCTGCAATGCAGAAAATGAATAAAAAAAAACAAAATCGCAGAATCTATAATATAAAATGGAATTTACTTTATAATGCAGAATGTCACAGCAAAGTTTGGATTAATGAATCAAAAGTAGGGCTGTACACTTAATCAAATCACAATATGGACTAAAATCTGTGAATATTAACCAGCGAAAGAGTGTGCATGTCTCTGTCTACTACACATACTGAAGCATGCATTATGCATTTATGAATTCAACTGATTACCACAGTTTTTGACAATAGATTTTAATTAAATAATACAAAAATGCAAACCATTAAATAATTACAATGCAAATCTTTTTTTAAATTAATTGGGCACTATTACTGTTACATTTTTTTAAATACATTTTTAAAGTTGTATGAATTCAATTGATTAATACTTCTTAATTATTCATATTTAATTAAACAATTAAAACATAATCCAGAAAAAATGTGTATACTGTACAGTATGCAGTACACTAGTATTTACAAGGCCCTAAGTGTATACTGTGCAGTAGGCATTAAGCAGTACACTAGAATTTGTAAGGCCCTAAGTGTATACTGTACAGTACAGTGCAGTATGCATTAAGCAGTAGACTTGTATTTGTAAGGCCCTAAGTGTATACTGTGCAGTACACATTAAGCAGTACACAAGTATTTGTAAGGCCCTAAGTGTATACTGTACAGTACAGTGCAGTATGCATTAAGCAGTACACTAGTATTTGTAAGGCCCTAAGTGTATACTGTGCAGTACACATTAAGCAGTACACAATTATTTGTAAGGCCCTAAGTGTATACTGTACAGTACAGTGCAGTATGCATTAAGCAGTACACTAGTATTTGTAAGGCCCTAAGTGTATACTGTACAGTACAGTGCAGTATGCATTAAGCAGTACACTAGTATTTGTAAGGCCCTAAGTGTATACTGTACAGTACAGTGCAGTATGCATTAAGCAGCACACTAGTATCTGTAAGGCCCTAAGTGTATACTGTACAGTACAGTGCAGTATGCATTAAGCAGTACACTAGTATTTGTAAGGCCCTAAGTGTATACTGTGCAGTACACATTAAGCAGTACACAATTATTTGTAAGGCCCTAAGTGTATACTGTACAGTACAGTGCAGTATGCATTAAGCAGTACACTAGTATTTGTAAGGCCCTAAGTGTATACTGTACAGTACAGTGCAGTATGCATTAAGCAGTACACTAGTATTTGTAAGGCCCTAAGTGTATACTGTACAGTACAGTGCAGTATGCATTAAGCAGTACACTAGTATTTGTAAGGCCCTAAGTGTATACTGTACAGTACAGTGCAGTATGCATTAAGCAGTACACTAGTATTTGTAAGGCCCTAAGTGTATACTGTGCAGTACACATTAAGCAGTACACAATTATTTGTAAGGCCCTAAGTGTATACTGTACAGTACAGTGCAGTATGCATTAAGAAGTACACAAGTATTTGTAAGGCCCTAAGTGTATACTGTGCAGTACACATTAAGCAGTACACAAGTATTTGTAAGGCCCTAAGTGTATACTGTACAGTACAGTGCAGTATGTATTAAGCAGTACACAAGTATTTGTAAGGCCCTAAGTGTATACAGTGCAGTATGTATTAAGCAGTACACAAGTATTTGTAAGGCCCTAAGTGTACACTGTGCAGTACACATTAAGCAGTACACAAGTATTTGTAAGGCCCTAAGTGTATACTGTGCAATACTGTGCAGTACGCATTAAGCAGTACACAAGTATTTGTAAGGCCCTAAGTGTATACTGTACAGTAAAGTGCAGTATGTATTAAGCATTACACAAGTATTTGTAAGGCCCTAAGTGTTTACAGTGCAGTACACATTAAGCAGTACACAAGTATTTGTAAGGCCCTAACTGTATACTGTACAGTAAAGTGCAGTATGTATTAAGCAGTACACAAGTATTTGTAAGGCCCTAAGTGTATACTGTACAGTAAAGTGCAGTATGTATTAAGCAGTACACAAGTATTTGTAAGGCCCTAAGTGTTTACAGTGCAGTACACATTAAGCAGTACACTAGCATTTATAAGGCCCTTAGTGTATACTGTACAGTACTGTGCAGTACCCATTAAGCAGTACACTAGCATTTATAAGGCCTTAAGTGTATACTGTGCATTACGCATTAAGCAGTACACTAGTATTTATAAGGCCCTAAATGTATTCTGTGCAGTACGCATTAAGCAGTACACAAGTATTTGTAAGGCCCTAAGTGTATACTGTACAGTACAGTGCAGTATGTATTAAGCAGTACACAAGTATTTGTAAGGCCCTAAGTGTATACTGTACAGTAAAGTGCAGTATGTATTAAGCAGTACACAAGTATTTGTAAGGCCCTAAGTGTTTACAGTGCAGTACACATTAAGCAGTACACTAGCATTTGTAAGGCCCTAAGTGTATACTGTACAGTACAGTGCAGTATGTATTAAGCAGTACACAAGTATTTGTAAGGCCCTAAGTGTATACTGTACAGTAAAGTGCAGTATGTATTAAGCAGTACACAAGTATTTGTAAGGCCCTAAGTGTATACTGTACAGTAAAGTGCAGTATGTATTAAGCAGTACACAAGTATTTGTAAGGCCCTAAGTGTTTACAGTGCAGTACACATTAAGCAGTACACTAGCATTTATAAGGCCCTTAGTGTATACTGTACAGTACTGTGCAGTACCCATTAAGCAGTACACTAGCATTTATAAGGCCTTAAGTGTATACTGTGCATTACGCATTAAGCAGTACACTAGTATTTATAAGGCCCTAAATGTATTCTGTGCAGTACATATTAAGCAGTACACTAGTATTTATAAGGCCCTAAGTGTATACTGTGTGGTATACAGTAAGTAGTACACTAGTATTCCATTCCAAACATAGGCAGTGTGCTTGTGTTCAGCTCGTTTGCATTGACACACCTGGCACAGAAGCCTGCTGGACGAGCGGTGAGGATGATGATGGAGTAGCAGCAGGAGGAGGAGGAGGGGTGGGAGCAGGGGGAGGAGCTGGAGAGGGAGGGGCATGTGTGGGTGGGGGAGTGGCAACTGAAGAAGGCAGATGGGCGTGTGCAGGAGGGGGAGGAGCATGTGCAGGAGGAGGTACGGGGGAATGGGTGGCGGCAGGGCCCGGGACAGGAGACTCCATTCCCATATGAGCTTTGATGATGACAATGAAGACAACAGGATTGGCAGAGACAGAGTTGTGGACAAAAAGAAACACAAGAAAATTAACAAGAGGATCATATGGATGAATATTTATAAAAATGTATTGATGCACCGAGAAAAAAAAAACGATCATAAGCCTTAAAATAGTTACAGGCTACTATAACAGACAATGTTAACCGAAACTTTGACATGAGAAAAAAATCATATGAAATGATCCACTTTAACTTATTTATTATAGTTTTATCATATTATGTTATGATATAACATTTACTATTATCATAATTTACAATAATGCAATTTCCCAGAATACTTTATTATTTTTACTTTAACTATTTTAATAATACTCGTTTTATAATTTTGAAATTATATATATATATATATATATATATATATATATATATATATATATATATTTTTTTTTTTTTTTTTTTTTAACTCTGAGCCTGTGTAATATGTACACTATTGTTCAAAAGTTTGTGACTCTGTGATTTATTTTTTAATGGTTTTGAAATAAGTCTCTTATTATCACCAAGGCTGCATTTATTTGATCAAAATACAGACACATTTATTATTATTACATAGAAATCTTTTGTAGAAATGCAAAAGTTTTTACTGTTACTTTTGATCAATTTAATGCAACCTTGCTGAATAAAGGAATGAAAAAAAAAAACCTTACTAACCACAAATTTTGAACGGTAGTATGTATACTTGCATATAACAGGTTATATAGTAACTTAACAAGTGGCAGGAAAAATATCCTATTTTATAGAATACAGTTATTCCAAACAAAGTCTAATTTTCAATCAGCATTTATGATTTTGGCGCATCACTAATAAATATAAGATGATACACACACAACAAGGCAGTTTGTGCCACTCTATTGTAATTTTTTAAATATCTTCTAAAGTTTTATTATTCTTATTATTTAATCAAATGGCTATCTTTGCTATGTAACAACAGCATTACCAGCCATTGCTTGTGTGGCTTGTGCAGGTGGAGGGGGCGGGGCCGGGGGTTGTGAAGCCCCTCCCACCGCTTCAACATTCAGACAGAAATGAGAGTTGGAAAGAAAGACAGAAGTATGCCATCAGACATGAAGATGAGAACATCAAAAATGTGAAAAGAAAAGCTAAAATAATTTTCTATGCTAATTTACTCCACTAAACATACCAACTACCAGTGTTGGGGAAGCTCCATCTGAAAAAGTAGTATAAAAAAGTAAAAAAAAATATTATAATTAATGTGTTTTTTTTATTTAAGATTACAAATAATTGTTAATGAATAAGTTAAGTAAAATATAATGAAGTTAAAAGTTAGATGCTTGTTGACTAAAACAGCATATTGTAATGCAAATATGATTTCAAAGAGTAGGGTGAATTCTGGTTGATCGGGACACTTTTTCCAAGTCATTTCAATTACAAAAAGTGTCCCAATCGTTCGATTTTGTAAACTATCCAATAGACACAATAATAAAATATAGTTATATAGTTACATCTCAAACTGACTGTCAAAGTGCAAAATTGCCACAAACGTAACATCAATGCAAGAACAAAATTTATGCAACTTAAACTGGATACGGAGAAGTCATAAAATAAGCAGGTTAAACTCGGAGCACATACTAACTGTGAATGGAGACGTTAATCATCAGCTGCGCGCGTGAACAACCATCCTTTGCCAAACGATACGCACACTTCTATATCGCAATTTTATTTTCTGTTCGATTATTAGTGTTCACTACAAAACGGTCAGATTATATTATGACGGTTCAACATTGTAAAATATACATTTGATACAGAGTGCAATAAAGCAGGGAAATTAATCAGTTTAAAAGGCTATTATTCACCTCCTGTATGTGCATGTTATGTCTTTGAATTTGCATACATTACAGTTGATTCATGTGAAATATCCACTCCTGTACATCCTTTGCAAAATCAAAGGATGTACAGTCTCTTGCCGGAGGACAGACTGTAAAGCCGTGAGATGCGTGATATATCAACAGATGGCGGTAAATAACAAATTTAGTTTGTGATCTAGTCAGATTTATTATGAAGCAGTCATTAATGCTGCTTCAATGCATTACATGCTCGTGACTCGTCAGAACACAAAACAGAATGTAGCGTTTGGTCGAGCTACACTGCTACTTGCTAGAAAAAGTAGTTCGCTACAGGAAAAGCTACACTGTTTTAAAAGTTGCGGAGCTACCATCACGATACTGAAAAATTTAGTTACGATAGTAGCGTCGCTACTTGTAGCTAGCTACTCCCCAACACTGCCAACTACAGTATGCTACAGTAACCTCAAATGCAAATACAATTTTGCAAACTGAATAATTCAATAATATAAAAGTGTAGAGACACATTGAAGTGTACTATACATAGTCTAGCAACAGACTTTGATGTAAATGGCAGAATATCAGGATCATATTTGCATTTGACTGATGTTAAGCGTCCCGTGTGTCCTAAATATAAGTTACCAGCCAGAGTCTGTGGAAGCTGGGGCAGAACAGGGGGCGGAGCAGGAGGCTGAGGTACCACCCCTGTTCCTTCTTCATTGGTTGATGAGTTTTGCCAAAAGAGAAAACAAACCAAAATGTCACTAGGTGACTAATAAACCGTGGATATCACTCTGTGACTGAGAGGATCACTGCTAGGAGTAGACTGCCATTTCTAAAACACAATATAAAGATATATTTGTCTCTCAACATTGCTCTTATGCCAATGATTAACCTTTCTAAGGTTGAAGAGCCGCTGCTATAAGCATACCAGAAATTAGCCTGGCTATTCTGCAACTTAAATGCTGCCAGAAGATGCTACTAACATTAAAGGTCTGACATAAATTGCTTTTAGCTTTTACCTCAACAAATTTCAATAAGGGCACATTGATTTGTATGGAAGCCTGCTATAGAATAAAGATACAAAAAAGGTAACGGCGATGATTTATCTCACAGTTATAGCTATTTCTTGCTATTTATATCTCATAATATTGAGTTCGTAATTCATACTTTTATCTCAGAATTGCTTGTTTATATCGTGCAATTTTGACTTTTCTCCCAGAATTGAAAGTTTGGAAAACAATTCTAACTATTCCAAATTTGTGTTTTGCAATTTTGAGTTAAAATCTTGCAATTCTGACCCCCCCAGACATAAATCACAAATGGCAAAAAATAAAGTCAGAATTGCAAGATAAAGTTGAAATGACCCATTTTATTTCATGGCAAAAACAGTCTTGGGTACTTTTGATATCCACTGTAGCAGATTTGGACATTAATCCAGACACAGACGAAGTACATAGACTACACAGCATACATCTATAATGAAACACGTACAGCACTACTGATTGCGCTAACATGGCTGAAGCACAAATTAATACATCTGTTCACTCTACTAAACAAACGGTAGAAGCTTGACCAATGCCAGGTAAAGCTCACAGGTTGAATCAAACAGAGGAGATGATAAAGCTGTAATAAAGAAGACAGAGACGAGGCTAAACACACAGAAGCTAGTGCTTACAGACCTTCATAAGGCTCAGTAATGCCCTCGCCATCTTCTGGGGAAAAGGGTGGGGAAAAACAATCCATGCTGTGTTATGTAAAGTAGAATTCTATTATTCTATTGTTACACAATATTCTTTACTTGACTGGTTGTTTATGCATGAGACATTTTTTTGTAATATCTATTGTGCAATAGTAGTTGTTTACTTTCCTTATTTGTTGAATTTCTGTCAGTTACCCAATGGGAAGGTTACTCTTTTCGTTCACATAAACGCATCTCTTGCCTCTAAAAAGCTTTCCTCTCAAGCGCCACAAACCCTGCAATTTGGTACAAGCCTGGTTGATCTACTCACTTCTGTCCACAGAGCCTTTCGGTGGGACTTGCGGTAGCTGGCGACCTCTTCGACTCGACACTGGCGTGCTGGTGGGACTTGTTTGGACCGATCCAGTGCGGATGTTTGCCCTGCGGGACAGATGGTGTGTCAGGAATGAACATAAAGCATTTTATCTAAAGAAGTGTTGGTGGTCGAGTCATAAACCTGGCCAAAACACTGTTAGACTAACACAGGACACTAATACAAACAAACCTACTAACTATGGTTATGTTGGCAGTAGCATCATAATGAGACAATAGTGTCAGAAAACACATTCTACTTGAATGCTATAAAAAGGGACACATACTTTGTACTATTAAACAAAACAAGTCAATATTTGGCACAGTTAGGGGTTAGTAAGAAACGTTTGGGGGAAGTAAAAACATTTGGTAAAATATGTCCTGTACAACCCAGATAAGACTGTAGGTGAATATCATGGAAACTGACAAGTCATATTTCACTCCAATATCAAGCGATAAATAAGTTTTTTTTTTTTTTCACATCATCAACAAAGCCTATTTTAGCCTACTTTAGCCTATGTATTCGTTCAAATGTTTATGATCAGTAAGGTTTTGAATGTTTTTTAAGTCTCTTATGCTCATCAAGGCTGTATTATTTGATCAAAAATACAGAAAAAACTGTGATATTGTAAACAATTCTAATATTGATTTCCTATTTTTATTTACTTTAAATTATAATTTATTTCTGTGACACAGCGCTGAATTTATTTCATCATTAATTCATCAATTTTCATCAATTTCATAATGAAATTTCATAAATTTTCAGCATCATTACTCCAGTCTTCAGGGTCACATGATCCTCCAGAAATCATTCTAATATGCTGATTTATTATCAGTGTTGAAACTGTTTGACGCTTAATTTTTTTGGAACCTGGGACACTTTTTCTCCATTTAACACATCCTTGTTAAAATAAAAGTTTTTTTGTTTTGTTTTTTAAATAAGAAAAAAATCACTGACCCCAAACTTTTGAATAGTAGTGTATTATAACAAAACATTTCTATTTTGAATAAACACTGTTCTTTTTAACTTTTTATTTATCAAAGAATCCTGAAAAAATATATCACAGGCCCAAAAATATCAACATTGATTATAAATCAGTATATAAGAATGATTTCTTGAAGGATCATGTGACGCTGAAGCCTGGAGTAATGATGCTGAAAATTCCGCTTTACTTCACATGAATAAATTCTATTTTAAAATATATTAAAATAGAAAACTGTTATTTTAATTTGCAATAATATTTCACAAAATTACAGTTTTCTGTATTTTCGATCAAATAAATGCAGCCTTGATGTGCATAAGAAACATCTTTAAAAAACATAAAAAATCTTACTGATCCCAAACCTTTGAACGGCACTGTATATAAATCGTAAAGTTTTACTAGTGTAAAACTATTTTTTAAATACATAATATATACACAAACTGAATTAAAGTAATACAATTTTTTTTTGCAGTAAAATATGACCTAGCATGTTCATGACAGCATTATTTTGTCAGAAAAAAATATCTGACCATAAAAGAGCATGCATTTAACAAAAATATGTCACAGTCATGTGCATTTTAGCCACGTAAACACAAATACATACGTGTAAAATGCACATCAACTCCACAGTAAACACAATGATCTTTAAAGCACCTTTTGAGCTCAGTGTCACATCAGCTTTCAGTACATGTGGCTCACGTCTCAAAATCAACTGTGGCACATCCAAAAGCTAACACATCAGTGAAAGTTCATGAGCAAATCTGACACATTTATGTCATTTCCTAGTGACTTATGACGTGCGGGGCAAATCGTAAGTCAAAAGGTGTTATGGCGTCTCAAAAGGTGTGATGGAATCAGCATCAGGAGGTGGTGCTTGTGGCGGCTAAAGCTGCAAGGAAAGTGAAAAGGCCTGAATGCATGAGCACACGGCACTCATTACAGCCCATAACTCAAAGCGTAAACTGGTAAACAACAAAAAAAATAATGTTAGTAACACACACAAAAATAATAATAAAAAGTCAAACGAAACTGTACGATGTACACACCATTATATCTCAAGAGGATATAACAGGTGTGTCTATAATCCAAATGAAAAGACGTTAGTAGCACCCATCATCACTACTCTACAAATGAAATTAAAATCATAAACAGCATCGTTACACAGGGTTAAAATAAGAGGAAGTGGAGAGAGGGGCATTCCAGGTGACAGGAAGCAGAAGGCATGGGTTCGTTTAGCGCTTTAGTGCTTGTTGTGATGGGTCACCTCGTTAAGGCAGGAGAGGGAGGGGCGGATCTCCCTGACGGTAAGGACGGCATGGATCTCATATAGCCGGGATCGGGCCGCTCGGACGAGCGGGAGCGCGTGTAGACCGGTCGCTCCATCATGGGCCGCTGGTCAGCTGACCTGGACCTGTAATGCTCATGTCTGTCCACCATGCTGCGGCTATACCTGCAGAACGTTAGTCAAAAAGCCACGCTCAGCCGAGCCCCAATGCATCATGGGATCACAGGGCGTTTCAGCTGTGAAATGATGTCGCTTGGCTAATAATTAGCACACCAAAAAAAAGTGCATCTGAGTTTCAGCATTGGCTGCTCAGGGAAATCATAACAAGAAGGAGATTTACCAAACTGAAAAAACCAAAAATAAGTGTTAACCAACAAATTGACATGAAACAACCAAATAGAAGCTTCTGGAAGCTGCTGCAAAGAAAACAAGTGAACACATTTCAGACTTACACAACTATACGCCCCGTGACTACAGTCGACTCTACTCCTATAGTACTCTACCTAAGGGAATACTTGCACAAATTCTGCTGTATTACCTCAGATCTTCCTCATAGTGTTCATGGTTAGCTGGGAACTCTGGGATATTTTCCTCTCTATGGAGGTGCGTAAGAGAAGAACATAAAATGCTAATTTACTAGCTGTGAGTAGTCGCTAAACACCCTTATTATACAATATACCCTTGTGAAAATGTATTGAATGTGCACTTGCTGTGTACCTCAAGTCTTAAAGGTATACTTCTAAAAACGACTTGCAAATAATATAATATTAATGAAATAAAAGGCCACTTAAGTGTATTTAAATAGAGACACATTCATGACCAGTGCTGGGGAAAGTTACATTTAAAAGTAATGTATTACAATATTGTGTTACTCCATAAAAAACATATTTGAAAAAAGTAACAGATGTTTTCTTGTAAATTTAAAAGTAATGTGTTACTGACTAGTAGAAAAAAGTAATCTGATTAGTAACTCGCCTTACTCCAACACTGTTCATGACTATGATTCTTAACACACTTAAAGGTGCACTAAGCAATTTTTGAAAAACGCTTTTGACCGCAGTGTCGGACCATGTCCCAAAACACACTTGCAGCCAATCAGCAGTAAGGGGCGTGTCTTGTAATGATATAGCGCTCAATTTGAGTGCACAGGATGGATATTAGCAGATCGACTATAGATAGAGAGAACTGCAAGACAAAAAAGAGGAAAATATCAGAGGAACAAAACATTAAAAAGAATTGTTACGATCAGGCAAGACGTAGGACCCCGCGTAAATATCGGAGCAGCTTTCCTGTGGTGAAGAGACCTCAAGGAGCGGCAAGGGCTCGAATCGGATGCTGAGGTTGCGTTGTTTCTTTTTGATAGGTGAGTAACGTTGATTTTGCATTGTTTCATACAACTTATCTCTGTTTAAATATGCTTGTGTGCAATCTTCGCTTGTTTCCGCGATCCTCGTTATGCCAGGGTTGTGTACGAACGTGTGCGGTGGAGATATCAAAATAGGGGCGAGGTCCTGTTGGGGTATGGGCATGTTTGTTTTGGTGCTTTCAAATATCAATATCGTTTGGCAAAAATCATTTAATGCACCTTTAAGTAGACTTTTAAAAAGTGCACTTTGTAATATTGTCAAATTAGGAGTTTTACTTTAAAACATATTTAAAATAATTGTTTTAATAATCTTTTGTCGCGTTTTAAATGTAATAAATCACACCTCTGTCATTACAAATGCTTAATTACAAATATATTTCAATAAAGAACACAAGTTTTAATAGAGACATCAAATTTTAGTAGTTATACTTTAACCATATTTAAAAGTTAATAGACGTAATTATGAAATTACATATGTGACCCTAGACTACAAAACCAGTCATAAGGGTACAATTTTTCAAAATTGAGATTTATACATCATCTAATATTTGGGCGAGATACAACTATTTGAAAATCTGGAATCTGAGGGTGCCAAAAAATCTAAATATTGAGAAAATTGCCTTTAAAGTTGTCCAAATTAAGTTCTTAACAATGCATATTACTAATCAAAAATTAAGTTTTGATGTATTTACGGTAGAAAATTTACAAAATATCTATTCATGGAACATGATCTTTAATTAATGTCCTAATGATTTTTGGCATGAAAGAAAATCAATAATTTTGACGCATACAATGTATTTTTTGGCTATTGCTACAAATATACCCCAACGACTTAAGACTGGTTTTGTGCTCCGGGGTCACATATAAAGAGGTACTTAAGTCCTACTTAAGTAGGTAAAAAGCACTCTGAAGTTGAACTAATTGCATTTAATATAAATTTAAACTATAATATGTTTTCATTAAATTGCAATTAAGAGTCTGAAAACAATGCATTCAGTTCAGTATTTTTTAAAGTACAATTTTTTGTAATAAGTATTTTTCACAAGGGTATAGCGATAAAACACAGTATAGTGTACTGTTCGAAGTGAGATTCAGTTACTAGTTCAAAGTAACTAACTAAAACTAAAAATAATTACATTCTAAAAACTAGCTACCGTACTAAGATTCTAAGATGTTTCAGCTATGCTACTGTGAATGCTAGTGACGTTTATGAAATCTTCTATTATATAAGAAGCCATTTTCCAGAATATCGAAAACATTAAACACTTCTGTAAAAATATAAAGGTCACCGGACAACTACGAAATCTAAACCCAACTTGAGTCTGCACTAAAACTACTGAATTTATTGTAATTATACCTTTCTGTATCTGTAGAAGGCTCAATTTCTATCCTGGGGCACGTCCTACTGAATAAACCAACCTCAGTGTGTTAGTGCCACACTTAGTACATAATATTAAGCATTAATTTGCTTAAAAAGGTTATAACAGGTCAGTAAAGTAAATAAATAAAATAAACTGGAGCCTCAAATCCATTACTGCCATCCATTACTAGACAAAGCCTCAGTGGGAACATAAATGTGGCATCTGTTCCAGGCAAGTGATAACAGATGAGTAAAGAAAGAGTGAGGGTTTGTGATGTGGGTGTTTATCTCTTCAGAAGTCTTACCTGTAGTCTCCACCGTTTCCATTCATGACATGATTGGGCCATGGAGTAGATACATGATTGGGCCCATTGTAATATCTTTAAATGGAGGATGAGGATTGATAGATTGGAATGAAGAAAGGAAATTATGATTAGAATGAGTAACAGCTGAATCAGGGCAAGGGGTGAGGGTTAAGTCTGTAACTAGTATAAAGCAGTCCTATTATGGATGCATGATCAGAATGCATGTCTCAACTAAAGTATCCGGATTTTACCTCTCAGGAGATTCATATGAGTCACTGTAGGCAGACATTTGTCTATCTCTCCTCATCCTCCTGAACACAAAATAACACACAATCAGATCCTATGTGCCAAACATAATTCTACCTGCCAAAAAAGAAGTCCAGCGCAGCCCTAAGGTGCTGCGGATTCACATTTCCTCACATTAACATATTCATTCCTAATATTCATATTCATTCTCATGATATGGTTTGATATATCACTTGCTATTTTCCCAAGATAATGGGACATTTACGGGTCACACTTTTGTTTGGGGACCAAATCTCACTATTAACTAACTATTAACTTTGCCTCAGTATACTCCTAATTACTGCTTATTAATAGTTAATAAGATAGTTGTTAAGTGTATGTATGAGGTTGGATTAAAGGATCTGAAATATGGTCATGCAGAATAATGGTGTGTGCACACCAAAAGCGAAGCGAATATTTGCATCGCGTTACTTGCTCTAGATTACTTGTGGGATGTTTTCGTGACACTCATGCGAATAAAAACATAAAAACAATAAAAAAAAAAAATTCTGATAAAACCGGATGTGTCAACAAGCTTGCTCTGATTGGCTTGCATGACAACATTTCATGCAAATTTTCCGCTCGAATTTAAATTTTTTCCATTTTCAATGAAGACGTGATTGAGGCGAATATCCCAATTTGCGTCATTCACGTCACCCGGCGCAAATTTGCATCTATTCACGTCTTTGCATTGACTTTGTATGTAATCTACTCGAGCAAATAATTAGATTTGCTTTTGGTGTGCACACACCATAAGGCATTAATATGTGCTTTATAAGTACTAATAAAACAGTCAATATGCTAGTAATATGCATGCTAATTAGCAACTAGTTAATAGTAAAAACTGGTCCCTAAACTAAAGTGTTACCCATTTATTCATTTCGTAGAAACTTTTATCCAAAGTGACTTGCATTGTATTCAGTGTATACATTTTATTGGTTCATGCATTCCCTGGAAATCAAACCCATGACCTTGGTGTTGCTAGTGCCATGCTCTACTGTTGGAGCTACAGGAAATCTCTCCGTAACTCTACGATTTTCAAGAAATAAAAGACTGCCCATGCAAATTTCAATGCCACAGTGCAGGGTTGTTGTGAGTGATTGCAAGAATGTTGCTAAGGGGTTCAGTGTGGCTTTTTAGCATGTTGTGTTGACATTTCTAGGAGGGTACCTACTGGTTAAAGTCAAAAGAGCCCACCCTTCGGTGTATTAAAGGAACACGCCACCATTTTTCCATATTCCAATATGTTCTTCCTTCAACATAGACGAGTTGATACGTACCTCTCCTGTCTCAGTGCGTGCACTCAATCGCTGTCGCGCGGCGCCACTATGCTAGTGTTTAGCTTAGCACCATTCATTCCTTAGGATCCAAACAGGGATGAATTTAGAAGCTACCAAACACGTCAATGTTTTCCCTATTTAAAGACGGTTACATGAGTAGTTACACGAGTAAGTATGGTGACACAAAAATAAACAGTACCGATTTTCTAAGCGGATAAAAATTATGACTATAATGCATGGCGGAAGAGCACTTCGCAGCACTTCGACCTCGGCGCAGTAATATCATCACTCCTGAAAACTCCCCCTCCCCATATTTACTCGTGTAGGAGTGATGATATTACTACACCGAGGTTGAAGTGCTGCGAAGTGCTCTTCCGCCATACATAGCACCATTCATTTGATCCTAAGGATGAATGGTGCTAAGCTAAATGCTAGCATAGTGGTGCCGCGCTACAGCGATTGAGTGCACGCACCGAGACAGTAGAGGTACGTATCAACTCGTCTAATTTGAGGGGAGAACATATTGGAATATGGAAAAACGTTGGCGTTTTCCTTTAATATAGACTATGGGATTTTTATGTGTTTTATAGATGTTTCTCCCTGGCAATAATATACCTCGTCAACAAGTCACATGATTTGAGGAACCAATCATGCCTGTAGCAAATAAATGCATGGGATAACTTTTTGTATGTGTCAAAATGTAGTACTTACTATGAGCAAGCAATACTAACAGTGATGGTTGATTTAGCAAACGCCACTGATTTACAGCATACCTGTAGTTCAGACAAAAGCATGGTGCTTGCAATGTCAATGTAAGATATCAGAGACTGAATCAGACAAAGTTAAGATTCCATCAGAACATCGAAACATGAGAAGCTGAGATTCAACAAAGAGGGGCCTCAAAGCTGTAACAGGACAACGTCATAAATCTGTCCAAACCCTAGCGCCAGCTCGTCTGAATCAAGCAAACTAACCAGCAAGCCTCTTTCACAGAATAGCGTACAACCTTGAGACAAAAGAACACTTATTGATAATTCCAATTCAGGAAGGAGACTGTCAAATTTGTTGCAAGTAATCAAGACTGATGGTCACATGTAAACCTGTGATAGAAAATCACGAGCTACAGACTCTCTTGGGCAGGTCTTCCCCCGTACAAGACAAAGACAGACTTGAATTCCTTTGTCTAAAGAACATGCCTTCGTTCTCTATAGAACTACACAAAGCCTTTTTTTCATATGCACTAAAAAATCATCTTAAAAGGACCTATGAGTTATTTCTCTGCATAGAAAAGTGGAGTTTCGTGTTCTAATGTAAGTTTGCTGCAAAGTCCAGCTCCGACTGCACTCGCTTCAGACTTCCAGACCAACTCCGCATCCTCAGCCAACGCCCAAGACGTCACTTCAAAGACTATTGAACTTCCAGCCAATCAGACACTTCGGGGAACCCCCTTGTCTGCAACGAGGACACAAAGGAATCCCGTAACACAAGCAAAGCAAGCAAGTACACCTCCAGGTTCTAACTGAATCAGGTGCATTTAATATAAATTTTAGCCTCATTGAGAAACTCAAAGCGAGGGTTAAATAAGTGATTGATGGTTGTTAAGGTCTATGCAACTGAACATATTGCTGTAAACTTGGGATTTCACATTTTCATTCTCTTAAACTCATCCTTTCCTCACTTTCTCTCTTTCTGTAACGTGTGAATGCTTGTGTTGATGTGTTAGATTAGTTTATGTCTTAGGTTTATTTAAATAAAACACTCTTGGTTTGAAAGTGGCTTCTGTAGGAATGTTTACATGCACTAATTTTCAGTAATCAGAATGAATCCAATCAGATTTCAGATTTTGTAGTTCTGATTATATGAACTCTAAACTTTACAATCCACTTTCGATCAGATAATTTCAAGTCTACACTGACCCTTCTAATAAAAATTGAAATTTTATTCCGATTGACTGTTTACATGAAGGCTTTTCAAATCGACTGAAGCATTAATCTGATTACTAATGGATTATTTTGTTGTATGTAAAAAAATATATATATCTTGAGCTGTGCTTCATGCATCACTACACTTCTGATAATTTTGCCTGCAAAATTTAGCTATGTGACCCCACCCATTATCAATATCACATGAAAATGGTACAAAAATTATATGTGAATCTATTGCACCTCAGGGTCTCTGTAACCAAAGCTGGCTGGATCGACAATATCAGAGTCTCCACTGAGCCTACAAATATATCCAGAATAGATGAAATTCCACATTTCTAAATAATACATTTATATATAAGCATGGTGAACATCCACTGTAGCTTGCAGTTTTTTGACTGGCAGTTCTGTCATAGAGTGACACTAGTTGGCTTGGGACCGAAAGAGTGAGTGCTCAGTCATCAAAACAGCTCCAGCCTTCCAGAGAGCAGCACTGAGGATACAATTCATTACGCCACGGCGGGAACGATGGAGTGGGAGCTGCTAAGGACACATTGCGCACATTTCCTTTGGGAAATATTGCTGGCGGACTTAGTGGCATAGTTGGCAAAGTTATAATCTGAACCCTATCATGTATGTTATCCTCCAGAGAGGAGCCGAAACGACTCCTGCACAAAGCTTTCTCAATGGGTGGAAGAATGACGCTATAGCCAAAGCATTTTTTAAACCTTTACCACATTTCTCTAAGAAAATGATATTTGATGATATTGTCTTCTTTTACACCCATTAGAAAGTTTCCTAAAATGGAACCTAATCTATGCTTTGTAAATCTGGTGACATAAATGTAGGGTTGCACGATGAATTGCATTTTAATCATGATCACAATTTCCACCTTTCTTGATTTAAAGGGATAGTTTGCCCCAAAAATTAAATTTTCATTACTCACCCTCAAACTGTTCCAAACATGTATGAGTTACTTTTAGTTTATATTATATTGTATTTTGCAGAACGCTAGAAACCAAACAGTTACTGGTAGCCACTAGCTTCCATAGTAGAGAAAAAAATTATATGAAAAGTCAATGGCTACCATCAACTGTTTGATTACATACATTCTTCAAAATATGTTCTTTTACGTCCCACAGAAGAAAGAAATTCATACAGGTTTGGAACAAAATGAGGGTGAGAAAATTACCAAATCTTAATTTTTGGGCAAACTATCCCCTTGGATAATCATCAGTGGTTATTTAACCTGAAAATAATTCATTTTAATACAGCATCTTGCATTCATTGTCATGGTTGCCAGATTTCAAGTGTTTAAATCCCCCAATCAGAGCTTTTTCCTTAAATCCATACATTTTCATCCCAGTGGTTTACTTAATCTGCCCAACCTGGCAACCATACACGTGCTCTCTCTCTACAATACAGAAAAAGTGCTGATGAGCTGGAAACACCAGCAAACACAAAGCGATCTCTATTGAGATTTTCTGCGCAAATAAAACGGTAATACAGGCACTCTGCTTTTTTGATTTGTGCTTAAATGAAAGCGCAATGATTCTGATGAAATTACAGTATTTCATGGTTATATTTTTAAGCAAATTCATGATTACCATTAATCGCCATTTAACCAGTTATATCGTGCAGCCCTACATACTGTAGATGTGAAACATTTTGAGAGGCGCTACTAGCTGTTCTAGTCCAAACTACTACCCACACAGCACTAATATGGAGCATCGTGAAAACAAGAGTGAACCGCTGTGGTTTACTACCTGTCCATGCTATTGTAAGCCCCGTCTGAGTATGCACGGGCCATCCTAGTGGAGCGCAGTAACCTGACCGCATCCTCCCGATAGAGGGGGCACATACTATGAGTCAGAACAGAAACGAGAGCGATGTGGTTAGAATTGGGTGGGGCAAGTAGGCGTTATCTGGGTGTTAAGGGGGCTGAGCTTTTCTACCCTCTTTTTTTTAGCACTTCCTCTCTGAAGGAAGGCACAGGTGAAGATCACCCAAAGCACAAATGCGGGAAATAGAGTAACCTTGGGACAACGTGTACAGGTGTACCTAATAAAGTGGACGGTGAGTATATATATACATATATATATATATATATATAGAGAGAGAGAGAGAGAGAGAGAGAGACTCAATGAATCCCACTGCCAGTTTTAATACAAGCTTTTCTCTTTGACCACAGAATATATAATAATAATCATGTTTCTTGAGCAGCAGATCAGTATATTAGAATGATTTCCGAAGGATCATGTGACACTGAAGACTGGAGTAATGATGCTGAAAATACAGCTTTGATCACAGAAATAAATTACATTTTAAAATAGATTATAATATAAAATATTTCACAATATTAGTGTTTTTACTGTATTATAAATGTCAATTAATTTTAAATTAGATTAAATAACACAAAACCAACCAAAATCACATTTAAAATATTACATTTGCAATATATACAGATGTGACATTTGTTATATAATAAATATATTTAAAAACAAAGTATTGCCACATTAAACTGTAAGTCTTGAAATGAGATGAATAATTTTGAAATTTTTCTGTAAGTAAGAAGCGCTTTAGCAAAAATAAGTGCAACGTGAGTGTATTACTATATTACTAATGAGTGTAACTACTAAAACTTAAGAGCAAGTCCAAACGAGTTTCTATGGAAACAGACATTTTGTCTGTTGACAGAGCTTTGCTTGTATTGAAACTTGAGCTTTCCTTTAAAGTCTAAGAAAGTGAGAGTTTCAGTAACCGATGTTTTCTTGTGTAGAAACATGACTCTGTTGTCCTAAGATGGGATATATTATGTATGAGTGCGTTTACTAGTCTTCATTTCATATTTATAATGAATAAAGTGACAAGAGCAACCTCTTATGCAGTGTTATGTGTGGGCAAGCTGTCACCTGTCAATCAACTAGCAGCAGGGGGAAGTGGGCGGGTGAAAGTGAGAGGAGTGCTGTGATTGGACAGAAGGGGGAGGTGGGCATAAAGCTGCTCTGGCCTGACAGAATACCTGGGGTCCTGGATAGCGGGGTCGACGCTTGGCTGTCTGTGTCTGGTTCGAGGAGGGAGGGTAAGATACTGGCTGCAACCACAAGGAGTAAAGAACAGAAATATGGTTGAATGGAGCTATTGAATATGAAACGATGGATAGATAAAAGCGAGAGACTGGCGGATAAAAAGAGAGAGTGATGTCAAAAAGTAAAGAGGAGGAATACATTTGTTCCTGCTTTCTATGGTTCTCTGTATGTGGCACATCATATTTCTCACACTGAATTTCTGTAATCATGTTATATGAAATGACAAAGGTGTATGGAAACATTCACATTTATGTTCCCGGTATCAACAAAGGCAATCTAGAAAACAATAAAGCTTTTAAGGGCAAGCGCTGTATGTAAA
This sequence comes from Barbus barbus, assembly GCF_936440315.1. NCBI lineage: Eukaryota > Metazoa > Chordata > Actinopteri > Cypriniformes > Cyprinidae > Barbus > Barbus barbus. The sequence goes on from NC_136755.1 coordinate 5,310,537, forward strand.
CCGTGGCATCTGAGAGTGTTTTGCGAACTCATACCTGTCTGGTGAGTATCTGTCTTCAGACAGGTGATGTCGGGGGCTGTAAAGCGAGGGTCCTCCTCTCACACCGTGGTCTAAACTTCGACTGAAGGAGAGAAAATGAGAGCGCTAGTGACACTAGTGCTTGTTTTAATTGTGAGCAGTGTTATTTAAAAATTATGTATATATTATTAATAATTAATTTAAATTAACTTTTATTTTATTTTTAAAAAATAACTTTAAATTTCTTCTTTTTTTCATTTAGCTTTAATTGTATTTTATTTCAAGCTATTTTAGTATTTAAAGTAACTTTCAACTTTTCTTTTTTGTTTGTTTATTTCAGCTAGTTGGCAAGATTTCTAATTTCATTTTCGAACATTTCTGAATACTCAAGTCAACTGGAGTAAATCTTCCATTCTTTCATTAAATCACAATAGCTTGGATGTGACATCCCAGACATCACCTATCCCTCTATGCACCAATCACATCACATATTTAGGCATTAATATTTCCCCCAGGCTGTCAGAGCTGGTTAGTCTTAATTTCACCCCATTACTCAAAACAATAAATGATGATCTTCAACGCTGGATGAATTTTATCCATTATCCATTATGGGCAGAATATAAGTAATCAGAATGACTAGAATAAGGTCATGTAGAATAAGGCATTAATATGTGCTTAATTAGCACTAACTCATGGCTAATGTTCTAATAATATGCATGCTAAGAGGCAACTAATAGATGTAACCATAAAATAAAGTGTTACCAAAACACTGCAGCACAATGTTTGGCAAACCTATCTTAGGCTTAGCATTTCTAGTTAAGTGGCACCTGGGTGGCAAAGTTGCTGAATAGCAAATATACACGACTGATATAAAACATGGATTTATCCATTTGATATCAGAAAGTTGAAGAATGAGAATTGTTATATAAATCAATAAATCATCTTTTTTGTCTTTGGAAGGAAGTCTGGAGTATGTTTTATGATATGACCTCTTGACCCATAACGAACGGCTCTTATGTGTTTGTTTGTACCTTTGCGGTGGAGGGACGCTGGGTGAGCGCGAGCGAGTGCGGGTCATGTCTGATCGGGAACAGTGATTGGACGACATCACCTGCTCAGGGACAGACAGAGTGGAGCTCTGGAAATCCCTGCCATTGTGCCGGTAATCTGAGGCAAACACAACACAGCAGACAGTTACATCAGCAATGCCATTTAAAGGGTTAGTTCAGCCAAAAATGAAAATTAGCCTGTTTTTTTACTCACCCTCTAGGTGTATATGACTTTCTTCTTTCAGACAAATCCAATCGGAGTTATATTAAAAATTGCCCTGGCTCTTATCATCGTAGTGGGTGTTTCTGTTCAACAGTCCAAAAGATGTAAAATAAAGCGTGCGCATCCATAATAAAACGTGCCACACACAGCTCCGGGGCGTGAATAAAGGCCTATCCATGCATTTTACGGCCAGAACGGCTTCTGTGTACGACAGATACCGGAAGTGATAGAAAAGTGTTTATTACGTTTGAAATATGGATATTTTTCTTACAGAAAGGCATGGATCCGCTACAGGAGGCCTTTATTCATCCCCCGGAGCCGTGTGAGGCACGTTTTATTTGACGTCTTTTGGACTGTTGAACAGAAACACCCACCCACTGCAGTGATAAAGAGCCAGGACAATACTTTATATATTGGATTCGTCTGAAAGAAGAAAGTCATATACACCTAGGATCCCTCAAGGGTGAGTAAAACACAGGCTAATTTTCATTTATGGTGTACTACCCCTTTAACAACCCAACAATATCAAATTATAAATCATACATTCACATTTACTGAAAAACAGGAGCAAATTAGGATCAAATACAATGGCATTCTGACATTTTTTCATGTCCTTTTTTTGCAGAACTGTATGTGGTCTACCACTCTGAACTTCAACACTTCATTCAGGAACATTAAAACACCTTAAAAAGTGAACAGAACCAATGCGGTCAGTGTGAAATGATGGTGAGTCGGGAGATTAAAGTTCACAGTAATCTTCTCTCTGACGATATCCTTTAATCTGATTTGTTGATAAGCATGTGTGAACGGGACAAGCCGTGTACGATCAGACATCGAAAAGATCATTAAAAGACACAACTGACATTTATTCAGATCAGATTGTGCCCCATTAAATCAGTGTTTGGCTGTATGTTCAAAATTTTGGGGTCAGTAAGATTTTTTTTTATTCAGTTAAATTGATCAAAAGTGACTTTTGAACTTTCTATTCATATGTGAATCCTTGTTTCCACAGAAATATGAAGCAGCACAACGGTTTTTAACATTGATAATAATAATAAAGGTTTCTTGAGCAGCAAATCAGCATAAAATCATGATTTCTGAAGGATCATGTGACACTGAAGACCGGAGTAATGACACTAAAAAAAATCCAGCTTTGATCACAGGAATAAATTACATTTTACAATATATTTATAAAGAAATTAGTTGTTTTAAATTGCAAAAATATTTCACAGCATCAACGTTTTTACTGTATTTATGATCAAATAAATGCAGTCTCGGTGAGCAGAAGAGGCTTCTTTCTAAAACTAATAAAATCTTACTGACCCCAAACTTTTGAACAGTATTGTAAAATTACATTTCACTCATATTATGGTGCACAAAAGTGCAAAAAGAGCCATAATATATATATATATGTTTTGTGTTTGTTACAAATACTTCTAATAGTTATATTATAAATGTATTGATATGTATGTAATTATGAATTTAACTGAAAAGGAGTGAATAAAATGCTTTCAAGCACGCTCAAATCTTCAATTTTGTAAGTACAGGGCGGCGCTAAAGCAGGTGACTTAGCTGTACCTGAGATAACACCAATCCCGTCTTCACAGTCGTAATCAGAGAACTCGCTGTCACTGATTCTCTGTGACCCTGAGAGAGAGAGAGAGAGAGAGTGAAACAGAGAAAGGAAGGGTGGAGGAACGAGAGTCATAATGAAGAAAAGACCCTCTTAACGTGACGGTGTGTTTTAAATCAGGTAAAGTTATCTAGCTAGGCTTATAGCACAGCAGACACACATACTAAACTAGCATTATGTTATCATAACAGGTAATAAGGGATGAATCAATATACAAATTAGTGTATTAATTTATTTTAAAATTCATTTTTTTTATTTAGATTATTTTCTTTAAAGACCTGCTATTTTGATATTAGATATAATGGAAGTTTGTTTATTTAGCATGATAGCTCAGATCCATTAAATGACATTAACACATATACAGTCAATAATGTATTAATGCATTTTGAAATTGCCATTAACTAAGATTAATAAATGTCTTTCATTGTTAGTTCATGTTAACAAATGGAACCTTATTTTAAGCGTAACAGTCACTAATATATTGTGCATCACTACTGATACAGATGTTAACTTTAAGAATTGCAAACATACTGTCAGCTCAAAAGAGGCTTTAAAAAATAAAATGAAAAAGTTAACACTAAAATAATGATATAAAAATAGCATGAAAGAATAAAACAGTGTTTTATATTACAGACGTCTCTGCAGACCTGAGCATATTTGACATGCTAATACACAGCTCGTGAAAGTGAGTTGCTACCGATTACGCATAATTTACATGTATAGCATAATGCATTTGCCACAATATCCCAAAATATCCACGACAGACAGTGTATGGTGATTTTAAAGATGTTTTCTCATTTGTTACCTCACTACAACAACAAAACACAGCTGCAGCTCATGTTGAAAATCACATTGATAACACACTGTGTTCAGACTCATAATACAAATGAGATCATTGTGAGCAGAACCGAGCGGCATGAGGTTTGCTATCATTTAGTCTGAAATCAAAACAGTGAAACACAGCAAACACCAACCACAGAAAGGTTTGTGAGAGGCTGGGAAAAGCGTGAGCAGGCCACACGGGACTGTTAACTAGGCTGCTTTCCATTATATTGTAATGGTGAAGATCAGGCCTAACCAGGCAGATAAGGTGTACAATGAGGACTGGTGGCATGTAGCAGCAGCGATGGGCGTCAGCTCCATGCAGGCTGTGAGGGACAGCGTGGGTTTCTGAAGAGTATGAGGCGGAAGTGAGGGGAGATCACACTTTGAGAGTGTAGAGGAGAGTAAAATCACACTGCTGGCCAATCACATGCTAGCTGGAGCAAGCAGGGCAAAGTTACCTGAGTTGTATAAATATGGGCCCTTGTCTGGAAATGTGTCAGTGGTGGATAGACAGTAATATTTTTTGAAGGAAACAAAACATGAAAACAAGAAACATCAACAAAAACGAACATACATAAAATATGATCATATCAGTTCTGGACATAAAATCGATACAGAATATTGAGGACATTCGTACCAGTGCAGGCTTGTAAATTGCCGACATGGCAAAAGTTTCGTATTCGGATTTAATTTTCAAAAACTTCAAATTCTTTCAATTTTAAACAGATACAGACCACCGTTTAAAAGTTTGGGGTCCGTTTTTTTAATTACTTAATACTTTTTAATCAATACTTTTATTTATACTTTTGTGCGTGTGTTAATAATATTAATTTTATTTAGCAAGGATTCTTCCCAAGTGTGATAATGATAACTATGTTTCTTGAGCAGCAAATCAGCATATTAGAATGAATTCTAATGATGCTTTAATCACAGGAATAAATTACATTTTACAATATACTCGCATAGAAAACAGATATTTTAAATTGTAATAATATTTCACAACATTTATGTTTTTACTGTATTTTTGATCAAATAAATGCAGCCTTGGTAAGCAGAAGAAAACACTTTCAAAAATATTTAAAAAAATTACTTTTGAACAGTCTATGTGTATTTTTGCATATCTCTATAGTGCAATTCATAAATTATTTTATGATTGAAACAAATGGTAAACCAAACACAAAATTATGATGAATGACTGACGTAAAAATCACACCGAAATTGATTTCCACATATAAAAATAGCCCAGACTGCATTTGAAAATGTGATCCATTGTGATTTTTGCTTTTCACAATCAGATTGAGATCACATTCAACTGTAGTGTGAACACTTAAAGTGACAGATCACCCCAAAATGAAACTTCTGTCATCATTTACTCACCCTCACCTTGTTTCAAACCTGTATGAACTTCTTTCTTCTGCTGAACACAAAAGAAGATATTACAAAAAAAAAAAAACAGCTGCCTGTAGCCATCGACTTCCATAATATGAAAAAAAAATACCATGGAAGTCAATGGGTACCAGCAACTTGAGGGTGAGTAAATGATGACAGAATTTTCATTTTTGGGTGAACTATCCCTTTAATCCAAGTAATGCATTACGTTACTTTCTGTCCCCTGGGCTGGGCTTGCTTATTAAAAAAAAAAAAAAAAGTTGAATTTTTGGCTACTCTAAATGCCCTTTCACACCAAAGGTGAAAGGAATAATGCACTACTTTACTAGTTACTTGAAAAAAGTAATCTGAGTACATAACTCAAGTTACTTGTAATGCATTACCACCATCATGTTAATATGTACCACTATATAGCATAAAGATGTACCATCTAGCTTTTGTACCTTAGGGTTAGCTTTGCATTTCTTCCTGAGGGTGTGTGCTTGTGTTTGCTGTACCAGTACGTACTCTGTAACCTGCGTGTCGGGCTCTCTCTGTGCACGAGGCGTCTCTGCATGTAGGGCGAGGGGTTCGGCAGCGGCATCGAGGATAGGTCGTGTGTTTGGAGCTTATACCAGTGAGGCTGATCGTCCAACAGCGCCGTCTCCAGCTCGATCAGAATCTACACACACAAACACACAGGCATCAAACTAGGGCTGAGCGACACGACCTCAAATCAAAACCTCCATTAATTGAACACTTGACCTCGTTTTTATTATTATTATTCATAGTTCATATGTAAATATACTCAACTATTAAAGGTGGGATTTTTTTCTAATGAAAGATTGCATTTCTTATCTTTCATTTTTTTGCATTAAAATAAATGAATATTGCCTTGTCAAAAGTAGAACATAACCAGCAGCTCTTGCAAACAAAATACATTTTAAATAGTCACGTGAAAAGTAGAAAATTACTTGTATCTCTTGTAAATGAATATTATTTTAAATAATAAAATGCGAAAAGTAGAAAATAATAACTTGCATCCCCTGAAAACAAATGTTTTAAATAATGAATGTAAATAGAAGACTGCTGATTAAGAGAAAGAGCAGGGCAGGATCTCAGTGATCTTGTCCCGTCACGTTATATACGCTAGCACTCGCTCTAGGTTCTTACTAGCCATTCACATAAAACACGTCTGTGTGTCTAAACCCTTGAGACGCAGCGCACAGGAATTATTATTTTTTTTTAAAGAGCAGACCAGAATGCCTACTCCGCCACATTGCTGTCAAATGTGACCCTGGAGCACAAAACCAGTCATACTGTAAGTACCACGGCTATATTTGTTGCAAAAGCCAAAAATACATTGTATGGGTCAACATTACCGATTTTTCTTTTATGCCAAAAATCATTAGGATATTAAGTAAAGATCATGTTCCATGAAGATATTTTGTAAATTTCCTACTGTTAATATATCAAAACTTCATTTTTGATTAGTAATATGCATTGCTAAGAACTTCATTTGAACAACTTTAAAAGTGATTTTCTCAATATTTTGATTTTTTTGCACCCTCAGATTCCAGATTTTCAAATAATTGTATCTTGGCCAAATATTGTCCTATCATAACAAACCATACATCAATGGAAAGCTTATTTATTCAGATGATGTATAAATCTTAACTTCAAAAAATTTACCCTTATAACTGGTCACAAATACAAAAGTTGCCATGCCAACCTGCTACAAAAAAAGCTTGCAACGCTTGCCCCGCCTCTAGGATATTCAGATTGGTCCACTGTTTTGGAACTGACATTGATGAGCATCTCTGTGTGTAAAAGTTTCAATTCTTTTTTTTAACGTGCCTCTCACGTGCGAGACGCTGCAAAAGATGCGAGCGCGATGGTCCTCTCTGTATAGCGCCGAGTATGATATTATGATTTTAAGGGGAAAGTATTAATAGGATTAAAGAAAACGAAATAACTGACATGGGAAAATTCCATCAGTTAAAGTTTTTTAATTTCAGTTTCGATTCCTTTTCCGTTTAATCGTCCAGCCCTACATCAAACACACATCCATTTATCATGACTTGGAGTATTTTATGAGTTTAAAATGCAGTGCAAATGTGGAATATAAGAAAAAAACGCATTCAAACTTGGCAAAGGAAGGTACAAAATAGTTTTATAATTGATTTTAAACTAAAACTTCTATTCACGTCTTATATTGCTGCCACAACAGCTGTCTTGCATCATACTGAGTAAATATTGAGAGCTCTTTTCAGGACGGTGTAGGACTCTCTCTCACCTCTCCCAGGAACTCGCTCTCCTCCTCTCGGACTCTGGCCTGGTCCCATAGCGTGATCTCCAGCATGCGCTCCCTGAACTCTCGTCTGTGCACCGGCGAGTACATGAACGTCTGGTTCCACTTGGGCTCCAGAGATTTCTTCACTGTTTTCGTTCTCCTCTTGCTTTTATCACTGAGAAGAGCAGGTGCGTTCATAATTTACAGCTGCTGATGTGACTTTACAGACCCACAGAGACACGAAACCAATCCAAGGACCCCCGATTTGAAACTTGTCATTAATAGCACACATTTTTAAACATCATTATACCTAATTATTCATGTTTTTTTTCAGATAAGATATTTTGGTTACACTTTATTTTACGGTGTCATTGTTACAGTGTAGTTGTACAGTTAAGCACTTAGTAATATTAATTATGTACATGTACTTACTATATGGTTAGGGTTCGGATTAGGGTTTGGTTTAGGGTTACTTGCATGTGATTATGCATAATTACTTTGTAAGTGTCATTAGTATATTATTAATAACAGTGGCATATGAGAAGTTTAATACCACAGAAAAAAATTAAAATAAGCCTTTTTTGAAGCTGCTGTATATAAAAAACTGATAGCTAAAGTTTAGGCGTTCAGTACTTTCTCTCAATTTAATATTTTTTTTTAGCACCCCCTCTGAACTGTTAAGCCCCCCTTAGCACCCCCAACAAAAAAATCCTAATCCTACAAATAATAATAAAAAAAATAAAATAGATATATTTATACATTTTCAAATATAATTGAAATAATTTTGATATAAATATATATGAATTGTTTTTTTATTTTTATTTTGGAGAATTACAAAAAATATATATATTTTTTTTTTTTGGCATTTCTATGCATTAAAGAATTTTTAAAAACAGCAAATCATGATATTAGAATGAGTTCTGAAGGATCATGTGACACTGAAGACTGGAGAAATTATGCAGAAAATTCAGCTTTGATCACAGAAATAAATTACATTTTAACATATATTCAAATAGACAATAGACGATTTTACAATTTTACTTTTTTTGAAAACAAAAAGAACATTTTAAATCCTTATTCAAAGTTGTTTTGAAGGACAAAAACCGGTTATATCTGAACTCTGGCGTACCTTCTGTCAGGGAGGAAATAGATTTTGACGTATGGATTCCTAGGTCTCCCGTCTTCTCGTGAAGGCAGGTCTTTGGCGCCCAGGATAGTGACGATGAGCTGATGTCCCACTTTATCGTACCACAGCTTGACCTGCAGGAATAGACAGGCTCTGTTAGGAGGTCTGTGAGGAGAGCTCACCCCAGAAGGTCCAGGGCAGACCCTTATGCAATGTGTGCAGCATCACATGCTTGGCAGATCTTTCCCAGAGCAGGAACAGCACCAGCACACACCAACTACATCAAGCTGACTACCTCTCAACTCCTCAGTCTTTAATCAACAGCTAAATTCACCACTGATACAAATACAAAATTCAACTACTTCTAAGCACTGAATCACAGTGACAGCACAGTGTTTAAGGGGTCTGACTTTATACTGTACTCAATATTCCAGGTTAAATACAGCTTCATTACTACAGAAAATAATTTTGACTTATCTATCTCAGTTTGTAATCTATTTATTTATTTTCAACAGTACTGCAATTACTAAAAACTGCATGTTGTGTTTACGTGTGTTATCTTTGATTAATATTTAAATTAGTTTGATGATCTGAAACATTAAAGTGTGACAATCATGCAATAAAATAAAACAAAATTTGTGTGCCAACACTTTTTCACACCACTGTATATATATATATATATATATATATATATATATATATATATATATATATATATACACAAGCTTAAAACAAAGACAAAACAAAATAATAATAATAATAATATTTTTGTAAATAATAATAAACATTTGTAAAACGTTAGCAAAAATTTATAAAAATAAAGACAATTCAAAATGTCAATGAATACTATAATAGTTTATAAATAATATTAAAATAACACTGCTAAACCAGCCATAAACTCAGTGAGTTTCATGCAATGGTCTTCATTTATGATGACAATTTACAGAATTTTTTTTTTACAAATGGTTTGCACATATAAATTAATGCTAGTTTCATTCTTGCCCAATACAGCTAATTCTCAAAAGGATCCCAAAATGTGTTTTTTTACTTTTACAAACTGAGGGATGAGTTTCTGGAACAATCAGCAGTATGCCACTGATGGACACCAATAGACTTAAAACTGCATTGAACCCAGAATATTCTTGTCTTGTGCCATCTGGCATGTTGGGCTGCAGATGAGAGGATGTAAAAAGTTTTTTTGTGTGCTGCCAGTCTGGACTGTGGATTATCTCATCCCTCATTGGCTGGCCAGGGGATGAGGGCGTGTCTGCCACAGGTCTCGTCCAATCAGATGACCCGAAAGTAATCACAAATTGTCACATTTACTCTAAAACTGACAGACACTTTCAAAGCCCAGCAATACAAATCAAATAACATACCACACAACACAACAGACTAAGCAAAGGAAATGTAACAAAATGAAAAATGCTCAAACTTATTATGTGATTTCAACCCAAAGCAGAATTTAAACGAAGCATCTTTGAAAGTCTCAGTGCCAGCTATCTGGGAATGAATTCAATCTCACACATGCATCTATTCTTACACATTAAATAAATCCTAAAAAAAAAAAAAAACAGTAAAAACAGGAAGGGCAAAAACTGGAAGACTGCAGGAAGGTTATGAAATATGGAGAACAAAATTATTCTGAATAAATAAATCCTTAAATAATCGAATTCATCCAAACATAAATGTAATAATTTATTCTGAAATAAATTATTAAAAACAATACTTTAATGTACTTAATTGAATAAATCATTTTTTTTTAAATAATTCAATCAGTGTTAATTATTTAAATGTGCCTATTTCTTTGTAATATTTCAACAAACTTATAATAATATCAATGTAATTATATATTTGTTGTTGTTGTTTTTTCTACATACAAAATAGTATTTCTAAATTAATCAAATGAATATCACTAGTTTTATTTCCCAAATGACAGTTCAAATTTAATTATTTCATGTTGAGCACTTCTCAAGCGCACTTCATCGATAGAAATGATCTGTCCTCCCAGCATTTGTCCTTCCAGATCACTAGAGCTGAAAGAAACGTCTATAATGCACCTTTAGAGAGAACTTGCTATTCTAGATAGATACTCCAGTACTAATGCATGCAGCAAAGCAACAGAAAGAGCTCAATACAGACTAGAGCAATCCAGGTAGCTCCCATTGCAACAACAGCAGGGGGAAGGCTTCAGTCCAAACAAATTGTACCGTTTGATTCTTCTACAGACGTATCGAGGTCTGTGCTTTTATTAGTTGACTGCATCAGGAAACAGTATAAAATCCAAAACATCTAAACAAAAGTGTATTATTGCAGTTAAACGGGAGATCCCTCATGTTGTTCCAAACCCATATTACTTTTTTCTTTGTGGAACAGATTTATTTCATAATTTTAAATATTTAAAAAATACAAATATTTATTTAAAAAACATGTATTTATATATATACTGTTTTTTTTTTTTTTTTAAATCGCTGCAGGTTTTATGTCAATGATATCTTGCCATATTAAACTTTTGCATTCCACATAAGAAAAAAAAGCCGTACAGGTTTGCCTAAATAGTCTTTGGTACAATTTGTTTATTATCTATGAGGTTTAGAGAAATTCTCTGGAAAATGCAATCTTAAAAGTGTGGTAAATAACATACTGTATCTCTTCATTGTAACACAGAACATAATATTTGATAGTACTGATCCAAACCTGGCTTCATTTGTACTAACAATCATAAAATAATGCATTTCTCATACTAAATTTAAACTATAGGAAACATATGCATTTCATACTAACTATTGTCTATACAACAGAATTCAAATATAACGTTCTATGTTACATGACTAAGGATGAAAATGTCTTGTCTAAAAAAATTTAAAGAGATTTAATTTAGTAAGCGATGCTAAAACCATGCCACATTTAAAAAGTGAGGAAAATATAAACAATTAAAAACAGTATATAATTCATGCAGAATATTTCAGCCTCAGCAAGACTGCCGTCCAATTAATTAAGGAAAATTCAGAAACAGCTCTTATGAATTGTGGTTATAAATCACAAGGGCAATGACGTATAACTTTGAGGGAAAAAATAAAATCTGAACAAAAGAGCAAAGGGGGAGAAACTTGGAATGTTGCCGTTTTCCTGCAGTGCATTTTCCAAATAACGCACAGAGAGAGAGAGAGAGTAATGAAGGATTGAGAAAGACTGCCAGAAATGAAAGAAAAGATTAAAAAGAGACTGAGCGGAGAAAGAGAGAGAAGTCTGACGATGTTACCTGGACCCTAGGGACAAAAGGCGTGGTTCTTCTACTAAGGCATGGACTCTGGATAAGCAAAATTAACAAAGAAAACAAAAGCAATACAACTAAACCAAAACTGCACAGAGGCACACAAATCAAATCAACCCATCTGAAAAGAGATTTAGCCTAACTGAGTGACGTAAGACAGCTTTTATTCAATTATCAGACTGTTTCATACTCAAACATGACCAGAATTCTACAGCATAAATAAACATAGCCTGTATGTGAGTACTGTCAAAACAATTCATAATGCAACAGAAGTGTTATAACTGTGACACAACACATGTATGTCATTTTAAAATAACATTAAAATAACAAATATATTTAAAGTAAATTAAAATATTCAAACCTGCCATATTAAGATGCGTCACTACCAGTTTTACAGTATGTCAATGTAGGGCTGTAAAATCGATTAATTGTGATTAATTGCATCCAAAATAAAAGTTGTTTTAATTTTTATTATTATTATCGCATATTATTACATATATTTCTTAAATATGTACATATATGTGTGTATTTATACATATACATACACACAAATATATTATGTAAACACAAACATTAATTTTGGATGCGATTATTCGCGAATAATCGATTTTATAATCGATGTCAATTAAAGTGCGATTAACGTACTGCATCTCTTCACTGTAAAACAGAACATAATATTTGATAGTACTGATACAAATTTTGCATCTTTAATGTTTTTTTTCCAGAAATTGTACTAACTAGGAAAACATATAGGCAACACTTAATAAAATACTTATAAACAATTAGCAAACTATTCGTTTTAGTTAATTCAAAGTTTATAAATTGTAGTTTCTACATAGTTAATACATTAATAGGTTTTGTACAAATAGTGATTCCTTGATTCATTGTCACATCATTTACAAATTATTGTTTAATTAGCTTATATGTAAAGAGTTATATAATGTGATTTTATCCTTTGATTTCTACTCATTGTATCCTAACAATAAAGGTCATAGCACACCGAAATTTTCACACGTTAAAAAATAAATACGACCTCACGTTGTGTCAATCACGTTTACACGCTGCCTCTGAAATTTTTGTCCGTTATATTCGGATCGGGTTCGATTTTTTCTGTTTTTTGCATCCGTAGCAAGCATTTTGGGAGGTGTTTTAATAGTTCAGAGCTGTCAAGTTCATCCACTTCATCTCGCAGCACAAAGCACTGTATATAGATCTTTGCACACTGAGTTCACAGAAATTGATGGTCTTCTTTTTAATATGTGGCTCTAGTATCGCTAGCAAAGCATCAAACTGAGCCACTAACATCCTGAAGTAAACTTTGAATCACCCGTGATAATCCCGCTGCTTAATAAGGAGGAGGAGCTCTCCGTCCTATCTATATCTCAGGATTGGATGGACCCAATATTTCCTTTCTTTTTCCTTTTTTTAAAGAAGCAAGAAGGCAACAAAATCATCTTCAATGCTTGAACTGTTTTGCAAATTATTTTGCAACGGATTAATTAATAAGCACCGGAATCAGTGTGCAAGGTTTCTGTGCGTGACGAATTTTGAGGATTATGAATACAGAAAAACACATTAGAAAATTTCGGACTCAGTGTGCAATGACCTTAACTGATGCACTTAACGCAATCTCATTAGTGTCTGTATGTATTTTATGTAGCGTTTATTTACATACGTTTTTTGAATAGACACAAAAGCATACGATATTTACATGTTTATGCATTTACTGTCATTTTACATTTTTCTGCCTACTATATTTTTAGTATTTTTGGAAAAGCAGTTTATAAATAAATAACGTTCACAAAAACATCATAAAGTTATTAGTTTATAGTAAAGAACATTGTGTAATGTGTGTGTGTAAAGCGAGCTGATATGCTTGTATTTGTAAATGTGTTTGTAAACAGGAACAATTGGTATTAATGCAATTAATGTCTAATAAAGGCAGGTTATTGCTCCTTTACTACTGGTTTAAATATTGTACATCACTTAGGTATGCTTAACAAGTTGTTAAAAAACAATAAAAAACATTATATAAGTTTTTACATATGAGCCGATTAAACAATAATAATTTGTGAACTATTGTGACAATGAATGATGAACTCACTATTTGTACATAGCATATTAGATTAGATTAGATTAGATTCAACTTTATTGTCATTTATGCAGAGTACAAGTACAGAGCTAATGAAATGCAGTGCATATTAATGTAGAGACTACAGTCTATGAATTATCAATAATATAATAGTTTGCAATAATTGTGTTACTCTGTACTCTATATAAGTGTTACCAACATAAACCATTCATATGAACTATTTTCAAAAATATATATAATACAAATACATGTTACGTGACAAAGAATGAAAAACGTTTGCCTAATTTAAAATTTAAAGAGAATTCTGATGTTATCAAAAAAAATGTCAAAAAGAGTGTAAAACAAATGTCACTTTAAACTATTAAATGATTACCTTTAAAGCTGCGTATAAAACATTTAATGCATTGGTTGTGTTTTTCAATAACAACAATACAGCAATGATCAGTATGTGTGTGTGTGTGTGTGTGTGTGTGTTAAGTATTCTGATTTCAATATTTTAGGATAAATCTCCCTCATTCCAAACAAAAAGAAAACAAATTTACAACAGCGCAAACCATAGTGAGACACTAAAGCATCACCCGGACAGAAGAACAGATACACTTCAGTGCAAAAACAGAAAAAGCACATACATTACTATTATTATTATTAATCAGCATTTCCTTTTTTAACACGATCTCTCCACATTTAGCATGTTTACAGTCGTGGCTACAGCTCGTTTCCCTATCAAACAATTAAAAGGCACAATACTGGCTAATCTGTTTCCATGCCTGAAGCACTTTACTGTACTATACGAACGGCTGGGTCAAACTTACCTCGCAGACGTCTCAGGCGTACAGTTAGAGACACTGATAATGCAAACGGCGTGAATTATTTATATGTTAAGTTTCAAACAGCAGTTAAGACCGAGGCTGTTCGTTCAATTAAACGCAACGACTTCAGCAGAAAGTACAATAGCTAGTCTTTCAAGGAAGTGCGTTTACCTAACATCCTGATCAGCAGCGCTGTGTCAGAGCTGACCTGCAGTGTCTATGTCAATCAGGTAACAAGCTTGAAAACTAAGAATACTTTTTCCATGTCAGGATTCAAGCTGGTCTGACAGACACTGTCTAGAAAACACACCTGACTAGCAAACGCAAGATGTCATGAGCAGCTGATGTGACGTTCATTTTACTGTCCGTAATTTAATATTTTATTATATGTGACCCTGGACCACAAAACCAGTCTTAAGTCGCTGGGGTATATTTGTAGCAACTGCCAAAAATACATTGTATGGGTCAAAATTATCGATTTATATTATGCTATAAATCATTAGGATATTAAGTAAAGATCATGTTCCATGAAGATATTTTGTACATTTCCTACCGTTAATATATCAAAACGTAATTTCTGATTAATAATATGCATTGCTAAGAACTTCATTTGAACAACTTTAAAGGTGATTTTCTCAATATTTAGATTTTTTTGCACCCTCAGATTCCAGATTTTCAAATAGTTGTATCTCGGCCAAATATTGTCCTATCATAACAAACAATTCATCAAGGGAAAGCTTATTTACTCAGCTTCAGATGATCTATATATTCTAAAAATTGACCCTTATGACTGGTTTTGTGGTCACAAGGGTCACATTATTATTCTATTTTTTTTTTTTTTTTATTATCTTAGATTTTGCTCATTTTAACTTCTGAACACAGATTTTAAAATAATATTATCTGTTCAAATTACATTCTAATGCTTGTAGCATTTGACATTCCACTAAACCTGTCAAAATCAAGTATCAGAATGAATGGGGTAAACAGAAATACAATTATAAAACACAGCACAACCTACTTAGTGTGTACTTTCAAAAAAAAAAATAATAATAAAAGGCTGGTCATTAATTTACATATTGTGCTAGTGATATTATAAAAGTAAAATATTGTTTATACTGAGTCCAGTGGAGTGACTCACGATATCTATTTCTAATTACGCAATCTTTAGAGAATCCTAATTAGGACACCGACATCAAGTAAATAAGGCATTTTTATGATTGTAAATTAGGAAGAGGGAGAGTTTTAACTCTTACGATTAATCAAATGTGCAATATTTATGTGGAAATGTTATTATATTGTGCCTGCATGTGAAATATCTGTATATAGAATTTGTCACACTGGAAGACCATTAATATTTACCGGTGAAATAAAAAAATATATGTGTAAACATACTCTGTCTGCATCTTACAGTTTGGTGTCAGTAAGATTTTTTTTTAGTCTCCTATGCTCACCAAGGCTGAAAATGTTTGATCAAAAATACAGTAAAAAAATTGTAATATTGTAAAATATTTTTACAATTTAAAAAGAACTGTTTTCTATGTGAATATGTGTTAAGATGTAATTTATTCCTGTGATCAAAGCTGAATTTTCAGCATCATTACACATGTGCAGACGCTGGTACTCACTGAGAGCTGTCCGGACAGATACTGAGGGTTGTCCCGGTGCATGCCAGGACTCATGGGGGACGTGACAGAGATGGACGGGCCCATCTTTTGGGATTCAAAGGAACTTGAACCTGAAAAATTGAGCAAAGAACGCTTAAATTGATCCTC
The DNA here is from genome assembly GCF_936440315.1 of Barbus barbus. Lineage (NCBI taxonomy): Eukaryota > Metazoa > Chordata > Actinopteri > Cypriniformes > Cyprinidae > Barbus > Barbus barbus. Next base: position 5,327,019 of record NC_136755.1, read on the forward strand.
CTGCAGTGCTAAAGTATTAATATGTTTTATAGATCAAAACTAGCTAAACTTACTTGATTCAAGTTGTCCATGTGTGCTCTCTGGTATTCTAGGGACATCTCTGCAAGAAAACAGTGAATAGCACTTCAATGATAGCAGGTGTATGTCTGTAAATAAAAACTCAGAGCATCCCAACTGTATATCAGAAGGTTATATAGCCGGGTGATATACTGTAGCTAAAATGTAAGGCATTGATTAATTTAAATATAAATCCTAATATTTATTTATATTCTCTGAAATTGTTTTAAACAATTACTAGTCCAACCAAAACAGCCACTGTTGTCGAAAAGATTAACATTTTTAAATCAAGAAGTAAAATACAGTAAATGTAATTAAAAATAATTAAGACATCCGCACTGTTTTTCTATAAATTAACAAGCGAAAGAATTACATTCAATCATTTTTATTTATATACGCCGTAGTTATAAACGGCAATATTTACATACACTAATGCAGCTCGGAAATCTGGAATAATTAGGATATTTCTGAAAGAAGTCTCTTAATTTTCAACACCGATAATAATACACATTTCTTAAGCATCAAGTCAGCGTATTATTATGATTTCTGAAGGATCATGTGACACTGGAGTAATGATGCTGAAAATTCAGCTTTGTCATCACAGGAATAAATGACATTTTAAAAAAGGAAACAGTTATTTTAAATTGTAATAATATTCCAAATATTACTGTATTTTTAATCACACACAAAAAAAGTGCAGCCTTGGTAAGAGACTTATTTCAAAACAGTAAAATATCATAATTATTCCAAACTTTTGACTGGCAGTGTATATAGTATATATTTTTAGCACGAGAAATGCCACATGGGAACATTTTGAGTGATGATGAGTCCTTGAATTTTTAAACGATTCACTGAATTAAAAGTGAACTTCCAAAATCTTTGCACTTTTGCTACTGAGGATAAAATGAAAGATGACATTAAAATATCTTAAACTTTGAAGCCAGTGCAGCACTGGCTTGGTTCGGTTTTCAGGAAATATAATTGCAAAATTTAAAAAAATCATTCAAACATTCACGATGCTAGGTCATTTTACGGTATATTATTGCTGTCAAAATGACAGCACATGCATGACTGATATATTGCCCATATATATAGCATCTGACCATCTTACTTTAGGACTTTTAATGGTGTAAGCGGAAAAATACCTAGCATTGAAAGTATAAAAAATATTTTCTAATTATGTCAATCTGTCCTCCTAAAGCACAGACCTGAAGCAGGACTTTCAAGCAGTGAATATGTTTCTATGTGTGAGTGTGGATATAAGCATTCAAATGTTGGGCTCCCACAGGCTATCCTTCTTCATAAAGCTCTATTGTCAAAGAAAATGTGCTCTGTGTCCCTGAACTGACATGTTGAGTATTGTAATGATCCATCACCCGCCTCACTCACCCGATGGGCCGCGAGACCACCAGCTCCACCTGCGGCTCTTGCTTGGACTCTAGAATGATATTGTAAACTTCCTTGAATGTGGCTCCCTGTAAGACCCTCCCGTTCCACTCCAGGACCTGATCGCCTGAGGACCGACACAACACCGCATCAATACAACACGGAATATGAGCTAACCAATGGAAGTTAAAGGGATAGTTCATTAACTCACTCTCATCTTGTTTTAAACCCATAAGACTTCCATTCAACTTCGAAACTGATTTCTGTCCCTCCACTGAAAGTTCATGCAACCAAAACTTTGAAGCTCCAAAAAGTTCATAAAGACATTGTAAAATAAAAATTTCCACCTGTTTCAACGTAAAAACTTGAGCTCAACTGCTGCCTTCAATTTTTAAGTATAATCACCTTTGTACTAGTCATTGCCAGAATAACCTAAATTACATCAAATCGACTAAAAAAGTAGTTTAACTGAAACACAAATTATGATATATTTAATGAAAAGTAATTTCTGCCCCTCCATTTAAAAGTCCATTCCACCAAGTCTTTCCATCTTCAAAAAGTACATAAAGACACTGTAAAAGTAGTCTATACGGTATGAGGGTGACAGAATTTTCATTTTTGTGTGAACTTACCCTTTAAGTTAAAAACACATAGAAAGGACCCTCTTCATATTAAGCGTCCTTAACTACTATGTACTTACATTTAAATTAATAATTTGATACAATGCACTTACTGTGTAATAAAATGAAACGAAATAATAATAAAAAATATGTTCTGATGTTCTGAAGTAAATGTGAAAGGCTATCTGTTCACGTGTTTGAACTGAGGCAATACAGTGATCTGTTACGACACATTAAAGAGCCACAAAACGGCATTTATTGTTTGAATTTCTTTTTAAAAAATGACAAAATCTGAAAGCTGAGACCTTGTTTCGTACCAGAAGTAACAGTTGTCAGTTTTATTTTTGTGTCGCGATGTATTTTTTACTGCGTGAGAACATGGTGTGTAATGTGAGAGTGGCATGGCTTGTCGGACATAGCACCAGTAACTAAGGAGGGCGGGTTTTTTAACGAATGGTCAATTACATTTGTAATTAATTTTTGTAGTTACATCTATAATTACACTGTTGACCCAACCTCTACCCATTACACCGAACCAGACCACCAAACCTATCCCCATCAATAGCAGCAGAGGTGCTTTGCAATTCAACATGAACACAATAGCTACATTGTACCTAGTATTTAAAGATACCTAATATAAAGCAGACCCTAAAAACCTTTATCGTAACTTCTTTACTCATATACAGAATCCCATAATTCAGCAGCTCTGACTTCGCATGGTTTCAGAGGAAATGCTTTTATGCCTTCCACAGTCTAAAGCGAGTTAAAAGAAATGTGCTTAATTGTTAAATCTGAATAGATGTGTTCACCTGGTCGGAGATGGCCGACAGTGTCTGCTAGACTTCCTCTCTTCACCTTCGTAATGAAAGCACAAAGTCTGCCAGACTCTGTCATCTTCCCCCCCACCACCTGCAATACAGACAACAGGCAATGCAAAATATTTTAAATATCTTTTACATGAAATTACGAATTTTTCAGCACAAAGGGCCAGAAAGGTGATTATTTATGTGGAATTTAAATGCTGAAAGTTTGACCTGTGCTATGGAGAAATTATGATTCACACCAGTGTTGTGCAAGTTATTACCAAACTGTAATATATTATAGATTACTTGTTACTGTTATTTAAAAGTAATTCCGTACCAAACAATATTACTGTCTCAGAATTGTAATGCGTTACATGACTCCTGTATTACTTTTGAGTTACTTTCACCAAAATATCTACAGAAGTAGAACTTAACATTCTAAAATGACAAAATGTACCAGAGGTACATAAAGCTCATGAAGGTAAGAGTAATACATCATTCGTAACTGTAAAGGGTCTACTTTTATTTGTGTGCACTCACAATGTCAACAAAACGTTGAATTGTATTTGAACGCAGAACTCTTCAGCTGTGCTGACGGCTCACTGCTGCTCTTGACGGTCGCGGCAGCACGGACTCTACCAGCGCGGCAATTTTTTTCATCAATAATTGACGGATGTCTACAAGGGCGTAGTTTTGGTTTGAACATTGGGGGGGTTGAAGTGGACCCCGGGACATGCTCCCTCTTAAGGTTATTTAAATGTTTATTTTTGTGCTATCCACCACACATGCAAATTTGGTTGATTGCGTAACTGCAATAAAGTAATAAGCTAGTTAACAAATACTTGTATACATAGAATATATTGTATTTTATATTATTTAGACACTTAGGCTATAGTTTGACAGAATGTTCTAATTCAACACGCCATGGGAAGTCAATCTAACTTAACGTTTTCTTATACTGATATTGTTTATTTCTTACTCCTTAACAGTTCATCAGGCTCTTAATGATTTAATCTGTGCCATCATTGGAATATCTGAAGGTTTCTCCATCACTCATCATTAGAACCCATTGCCTCTCCATTCTGACTTGCTCTTATGAAAAAGTACCATAGTTCTTAACTGTAGCATTTGTTATAATAAGGCTAGCCTATTAATCATTACCAGGCCAATAATGACTTTTTTATTAATCTATATTGCATTTGTTATGAGAAACAGCAGCCTTTAGAAACAATAGCTACAACATGCCACAGTTGTAATATAAATCTATAGGGAAAATCTATTCCATTAACAGATAATCTATTATAAATTCTACAAGTTAGACTAAATTTACCACACTAAATAAGCCGTAATAAACATACAGTAATAAATAAATAAACAGTAAAACGTGATAAATTATAGTAAAGGTGGTCATGAGCAGGGCCGGATCATGACGCAGAGGTGCCCTGGACTGATTAAAGGCCCTCCTCAGTTGAAATTGTGCTCATTTGTTCTTAAATTCAAATAGCAATGGATTTTATCTACACTAAGTGAAAATAGCAGTATTTTTTTGCGATATGTTATTTACACAGTGCAAATAGCTATAGATTATATTTACACTATGTTAAAATAGCAGGGTTTTCTGATATTTATACTGCTTGTCGCAAAATAGTGGCAATTATCTGCCCTTCAGTATTGTATTACATTATAAACCAGTATGCAATAATAACGTATTGAGTGTAAATTTTTAATAATTTTAATTCAAATTATTAAATGGATGCCACTTTATTGATACAATAAAGCCCTCCCAACACCTACCCTAACCCTACCCAATACTTTATTTTCAACTTTTTGGTTATTTCTTAAATTTTTATTGACAATAAATGCTTTTACGATGTGATATGAGATTTGAAAAGGGAGAAAAAAAGTTCTGCAAAAGGCGGGTTCGGACCCTCGTCAATCGCGTCATAAAGCATGCACTTTACCATCTGCGCCACTGGAGTTGATCAGAGCCGGTTTTTATAGTCTTGACAGTCCCAATCACACTTGGTGGGTGGAATTATTATAAATAGTCTGCCAAAAGTGTAAGACACTCCGTTTACATTATCAAAGAACATTATCATTGACTTAGCCAGAATTAAAGCACTCTCAAAAACTCCCATTAATCACTGAAGTTGCTTACATTGTGAAATAAATATCTTGCTTACATCGTATGCACTTCTGCACTTTGTTGTTTCTGATGAGAGAAATCGGCAGAGAGCAGAATTCATTCAGGGAGCGTGCACTGAACAAAACAGCTGTGTTTCAGCGATGACTCATCTGGACACCTCTTATTGGTCATAAACTCAACAGCTGAGTTTCTTTTCATCAGTCTTTTTAGTTTGTGCCTTTTTTAGATAATGTTCGACTTTCTCCAAAGCATTTTAAAGTGGCAGTTTCTCAATAGAATTCAAATAGATCACATATTTTACCATCAGCTTCACGATAGGAATGGCTCGCGCAAATCTTCTCTCACTTCTCGAGCGCTCTGGTGCACGCGCATGGAGTATAGTGATTCGCGCGCTGCTCGTGCACAATTAAAAGAATTGCGCTTCAGTCAAGTTGTGCTGATAAGCGCTCCGTTCGGTTCATAAGTGAGGTTAGCGCTTATAAAAGCGCCGAAGGCGCGATTCAAACAATTAATAAATAGCCTAATTCTAAGTTTCCATTAACCGTGGTATAAATATTGGGGGGGTTGAACTTGCTAGTTTTGGTTATTGGGGGGGGGTTACGTCAGAGCCCGACTTAAATTTAAATTTTTTTTTAAAGTGCATTGCAATGCAAGCGTTACTGAACATGTACTGAGTAAAGTATTACTGAAAATTGATTAGTAATGCCTTACACTACTGCGTTACAGCAAAAAGTGATCCGTTACTGTAATGCATTACTTTTGTAACGCGTTACTCCCAACACTGTTCACATCAATACCATGTGTGCTAATACTATGGGTAAAGTTCACTAAGATTGAACTGGAATTGCTGATAGCATCATTTGCCGTTTTTGCATGCTTTTCTGCATTGTTTAACCACCCCACTCACTAAAGGAATTATGCAAATCAAGCAACTCAACAAACGCACCCACAAAATTAATGCTAAACAGAGTTTGCAAAGGAAATATTGCTCTCTATTCACAGAAATGTAGTCAGATAATGGCTGGAAGACAGTGAGTGGGCAAAAACTTACAGGAACTAAAGCACACCACCACAAATAGTACCTTAATTTACCTTTTTGTGGGAATGGTTACTGCTTTACTGTAAGTGAAAAGGACCAGTCACCAAATTATAATTAGGGGTGTAATGATGCACCAATGCCACGGTTCAGTTCGGTTCGGTTATGTTTGCTGTGGGGGTAGGGTTCATGACATGGCACCAGCAATGCTAAACAACACTTCACTTTTAACTTAATAATAATAATAAAAATAATAATAATGCTCTGTTAATTTGTGTTAAATAATGCATAACAAATGAGACTTCAATTTTTTTTTTTTAATTTTGCTTTGTAAAGTGTTCCCAAAAAATCTATTGCTTAAAAAAATTTTAATAAAATGAAATAATGCCTAAAAATGCAACACGTCATTGGACAACATTATTAGGCTAGATATAAAAATGCAAGTGCAATGTACAAATAAAATGGAATAGCCGGACAATAAGGAAATGATTTTAATCAAATATGTAATAACTAGTACTGTCAAATGATTAATTGTGATTACTCGCATCCAAAATAAAAGTTTTTGTTTACATAATATGTGTGCGTGTACTGTTGTGCATTTATTACATATATATAAATAGACACACATAACAGAAACATTTGCACAAGCAAACTTGACTGTGCTAGCCATGAGGATATAACCCTGTGGATGCATTCTTTCCATAACAACACGCTGAAACATGGCATATTTTTTTACAGTCGTGTTCTCCATTATAATACTTTTGTGTAGCCTATATGACATATTTGTTCTGCACACGTTGCCCGTAGTGGTACCTTCAAAGTGATTCAAGCAATTCAAACCCATCATGGCTGTACATGTTTGTAATGTGTCTCAGCAGGGAGCGGTGTATCACGGTTATGTATCGTTGGTGTATCGCGGTTTTTCAGTTCGGTTTGAATATCGTTATACCCCTATAGATAATGCAAGAACTCAAGCCAATTCGGTCCACAATAAGGTCAATGTTCAAATCATTAAGAGAAAACTGTAGCTAGTAAAGTGTGCATTGTGTATGAAGCTGACCGAGTGTTTGCTGAAGATCTCTTATGATCTGGGGTCATTAGCATGGCTTTGATCGAGTGATCTTTGACAGTGTTTGGACATCCTTACCTTGAGGCCCAGCAGTGCCCCCGTGTCTCTGGGCACCGTGCCATCTTTCATCCGCTTGTTTAGCACTATCCGCCCTATTAGGCGCTCTCCATCTTTGGATGGTTGCCATGTCACCGGGTGCTACGGGGTCAAAGTGACATAACACCTCTGGTTTTTATACAAGCATCCACACACATCACGTTACAAACACACGCACACATGCACGGGCTCAGGAAATTAAAGGAGGAGGTCAACTATTGTTTGCTGTGAAGACACAAACCGAACCAAGGCGTCGCTTAAAATACAAGTCAACATGAAATACATTCACAACCCATTTTACTTTGTACTCATATATTTGAGTGAAACAGTATGTTCAATGCAAAAACAAATTTGGATAGGGTTTGATTTTATCCATTGGGAAGTGATAAGACAAGTTGGTATTACAGGCCAGAATGGACTTACAAGGTTGGTAAGAGAAGATGGTAACACTTTAGATTAGAGAACACTACTCACTATTAATTAGTTGCTTGTGAGCATGCATACTACTAGCACACTGCCTGTTTATTAACACCTATAAAGCACAATGCATAACATAACAACTACAACAATTGCCTTACTAACTATTAATAAGCAGTAGTTTATTGAGCGGGGAAAAAGCATAATAGCGAATCTAAAGTGTTACCGAGAAGATCTGTAAAAGAGAGATTTGTAACGTCAGCTGAAAACAAACATTGTTGTAGGTGGAGTGAGTTATTTCATTTTGATGAAAAATAATGAAGACAATAACATGCACACATGAATCTTGCCAATAAGACCAGGAACACATATTAAGTAAGTAAATGGGGTCTGTTTCATTTCATGATGACTTTATAGGGGTATTTTTGTATTAGCAATAAATACCGTAACATTTACAGTATTTAAAGGAATAATTAAAGCTAAATTTAAAATCCTTTCATCATTTTGCACTCTCATGTCATAAATCAATATAAGGTAAAACCCTGAAAATGTTCCCATCTACTGCAGTTCTCAAATCTAATATACACTCTGCATCAAAACACATTGTATCAAATTGGATGTCAATGACAATTTTTATTTTTTCTTGGCACTATAGTGTTAAACTTTGCACCATATGTGAATTGTAGGTGATTGTAAGATCTGGTCTGCACTGTAAGAAAAATATCTAAGAAAATGGATAATGCCCAGGCAGAAAATTACCTGTATGTTTTTCGTTAACATTACGGACATTTCCTTTAAACATAAAACACAATACTATGCAAAGCGTATTTCAAAATATGGGTAAAACACCTGTGAAAATTTAGTGCAGACACTTTCTTCATGTAAAAATGTGCTGTTAATTTACTCACCCTTGTGCCATCCGATATGTAGATGAGTTTTTTCTTCAGTAGATACAGATTTTTAGTTCAAACTGTGGTCCTTGATGATTCTGCCCAAAAGAATAATGTAATAATGTTGTAAATAATGTTCAGTTTTTTTGCAAAGTCTGATTGTTTCACTTTATAAGACCTCAATATATTGCAAGGTGCCATGGATATTAATTGGGTCTTGCCTGTATATGCTTTTTTGACTCTCAAAATAACGGTAGTCATCATTTATGAATCACCAAGAACCACGGTTTCAGCTAAAAATCTTCTTTACTGTTCTATTGAAGAAAAACAATCATCTCGGATGACCTGAGGGTGAGGAAATAAACAGCAAACTTTCATTGTCAGTGAACTATCCCTTTAACGTGGCACATATTTTTACAGATTTTTCTTAGAGTATGTTCTTCACTCAAAGCTATTGTGTGCCTTCAGAAAGCTTGGAATATAGAACATGGTTTGTATAGACCACTTTTTGGCACAAGTTTTTGCCATTGTTGGAGCTTGACAGCTCCAGTCCCCATTATGAATCAGAGCTCTGCTCTCTAGACATCCTGCAGTACATCTCCTGTTGTGTTTAACAGAAAGAAAGTCCTACAGGTCTGGAACGACATGAGGGTGAAGAAATGATGGCAGGATCTTGGCATTTGCTAACAGCATGAAAGTAATTGTCTTCAAAAGATATAGGGTTCGGTTTGTGCATGTATTAAAGTACAGACACAACAGTCAGGACAGGGTGAGAGGTATCAAGCACACAATTCTTGACAACAACTCAAAGCAGTAAACTAGATCAGCAGTTCTCAACTGGAGAATCACAACACTGTATGGATAGAGTACTAGTTGATTAAAGCAATAACCTCCAAGAAGCAGTGGTTCACAGTGATTTTAGAACAGCTGTGGGACGTTTTTACAGGATGGAGAGGAGTTGTATTGAGTTGTACAGTAATACTGATGTAATAAGTTCACAGGTGTGTGTTTATGCAGTATTTTACTATGGTTCAAACGTTGCCTAGCCAATCACTAGGACTAGAGCTACTTTATAATAAACAATGCTGAATGCAAAAAAAAGTGTATCTGACTGCATTCCACAGAACTAGAAACCATGGCCACTACAAGTTACGACTACTTTAAGTCGCACTCCCCACAAAGAAAGAGCCAATTCAATTTTGTCATCATGATAGTTTTCCCCACTTTTTAAAGTATTTTAAATTACGAAACTCTACAGTTACTGCATTTAACTGCAAAACTGAAGATTTCACTAATAGCAGTTATTTCATACGTGACGATATTTGGCAGTTTTAATCTTATAAACATTTAAAAAAATAAAACACCGCATAAATACTGTATATCATACTTGAAAAGATCCTTTCAATGGTTGTATCAATGACATCCACAAGGCATTTTTTCCTTTGCGAAAGGCGTAACTTATAGTGGTCATGGTTTATAATACTTTGGGATGCAGGCATAAATGAAAAATAGAAATAGAATAGTTCAAACTAAAGAGAACGTCGCATATTTTGTTATTGATGTCAAAGTCTGTAACTTTACATTTTTGGTTTTAACATAAATCTTCGTTCACTTGGTTCGTCACATACTTGTTAAAAAGTTACATTAGATAGATTCCAACATGGGCAAGTTGGCAACACAACAGTTCCCATCATGCCTTCTTAAAATAATCAAAGCTACACATGAGTAAAGGAAGATACAACTCAAACTACAACCAATCGTTTGGGTCAACCATACTGTGTTTTTTGTGATTAATTAAAGTGAACCAGGCGTGTTGTGATAAGTATCCAGCAACAAGCAAATTGTATGTCCAACCTGAATGTGAAACATTGTTGATTTGAATCACAGCCAGTCAGAAGATTTTAATATTTTATATATGTGGCGGAGGATTCTGGACCAATAAGATTTTACAGTGGGTGGGACTATGCAGTGCAATGCTTCAAAAATAAAACCAAACAATTAACAAAATGTTCCAGTCAGGACAAAAACTCAAAAGTTATGCTTGTTGCTTTATCGCATCACACATGGTTAGCCCATTCACAAATATTAATGGTAGCACTTTATATTAAGAAGAACCAATTTTCACTATTAACTAGTTGCTTATCAGCATGCATATTACTAGCATACAAGCTGTTTATTAGTACTTATAAAGCACATATTATTCTGCATGACCATATTTTAGACCCTTAATCCACCCCTAAATTTAACAACTACCTTATAACTATTAATAAACGTCAAATTAGGAGTTTGAGGCAAAAGTCACTCTTAATAGTAAGTTTATAGTGAGAATTATTCCTTACACTAAATGGTTAACCAATGGTTAAACCAATTCACAAATATTTAATTTTAAAGACACGTTCTGAACGAGTTGAAACAAAACCAGTTGAGAAGCACTGATGTAGATCAATCCAATGATTAACCAGAAAAGCAAAGTGAATTGCTCTCACACCCTCAAGCAGTATGGATGTAGCAAGCTACTTCTATTCGCTATCGCGAAAGACGTGGTGAACAAACAAAAACCAAAGATGGGACAGAAAAGGACAGCATGAAGAATGAGGCAGTGAAAAGGGGAAAAGAAAAACAACTGCTTAGTGCAAGATTGATTCCCATACTAGTCTATCCCTGTGTTTAAGCTGAGACTGAAGGATTGTGTGGAAAAAATCATGTCGGGAAATCCCAAAGGGGGGAACAGCGTGAAAAGGTGACGTGACCAAGTGAGGAAAACAGGTTTGCAATCAGAATGGAGCGTCTGTCCGCATTGAGAAGCATGCAGCATATGGAGCAAAGTGCCAGGTTGTCATTCATCTTTCTGTGTGTTAGGATGCGTTACAACTTTGCAGCCAGAAAACAGTGGAGCAAAGCAAACCAGAGGGTTCTCCTCTCATCTGAGAGGCACGGTTAGAGTAGGAAACCCTCTTGGGGCAGAAACAGACAGTCGAGCAGGTCAGTCACAGGAAGCGAGAGGCAGGCGGCAGGAAGTCGTCTCAGTACCTTGTCGCTATGGCTATGCTCCTCATTTAGCGTGGTGCTACTGCACGTGTCAACCCCTGAATCTTTGACCTGCGGCTCGCACCACTCCGCATCTTCTTCGTGGGAGCGTTCCCAAAATTGCACCACTGTCTTTTGCCTCTCAGACGGGGTATAACTGGCGTCCAAAAAATATGCCTGCTCATTTGTTTTTCTTTTTCCCCTTTGAATGTTGCCTAAAAGTTATGGATGATATAAAAAAGGAGGAGAAACAAAACATGCAGAGGTGAATTAAACGAGGGGAAATGGGGTGAGAGGGTCATAAGCCTCACCATAGACATTGAGGAGGCCTCGCTATGCCAAGACGCATGGTCCCACCAGTGACCATCCATATCTCCTGAGGACAGCACAGTGAGAGGACACATACGCACACACTCGTGTCAATAAGATTTAACTTATATAGGCAAATACACAACATTCATTTACTCAAACGCTTTCTCTTACAGCTCTTTTAAAGGAGTAGTTCAACAAAAATGAAAATGCTGCCATTAATTACTCACCCTCATGTCATTCTGCAACCGTGCAACTTTCTTTCTTCCGTGAAACACAAAAGAAGATATTCTAAAGAATGTACTAGCCATTTTGTTCCATGCAATTACAAAGAATGGGGACTGCAACTTGCAAAAAGGATGTTCATGATAGAAACTGCAATGCCTGAATCAAGAATGGAGGGTTCTTCTGAGTCAGATCTTTCGAAAACATCAGTTGATCTGGTTCGCAAAATTAAATCACCATTCATTTAGTAATGAAATGGAGTTATAAGAACTACTCGTATGATACTTTTATGGTGCTTTTGTGAAACCTTCAGTCTCCATTCATTGCAATTACAAGAAAAAAAAGAATTAAGTGCATTCTTTAAAAAAAACCTTGTTTGTTTTCCACAGAAGAAAGTCTCATACAGGTTGGTGTCTAAGGGTGACTAAATGACAGAATTGTCATTTTTGGGTTAATTATCATTAACACACGTAACAATTAATATCACTCTTTGTTAACACTTACCTATAAAAGCAAATGGAAAGAAAGAACAAATGCAGATAATTTAAAGTTGTATAGTGTTACAAAAAAGAGCATGAAATACAACATGACAAACCCTGTTTTTCCAGCAATTTGACAAAAAGAAAAGACACAAAAAGTCACAAATATTGGCTTCTTAGCTCAACATCAGAAAGTACATTTTCTGAGAAAGCAAATGACAACTAAACAGCACTATTTCTGTTGACAGAGGACCTTTCTGTTAGGAAATCTTTATCTAGTTGGAGACACACAGACATTAAAATCTAGTGCTTAAATGCATATAAAAGACATCTTTTTTCTGCTTGATACTGTTCCATGCTGTTGCATAATGTACATAATACCAAATGCATCCCATTTTGCTGATGTTGTATATGGGATATTTAACACATACATACAGTATATATTGTGCATCATTTTCTGTAATGAACACATGGATATTCTCACTGAATTCCTGGAATGTCAGGCTAGTTATAGTATCAAAGTATAATTTAACGCACAAAACCTTTAAAAACACAAATGCCAGAAAGAAAAGAGTTAATTGTCAATAAGTAAACCTTTAGAATATAAACTGGTATGTTATAACATTAGTTAAAACTGAAAAAAATAAAAAAAGAAGTTTACATTCTCTATTTACAAGCCAAGCGATGTCACTCCATAATAGAGATTCAGGCAAATGATGGTGAGAAAGCAAACATTTCAATCAAAAAGTAAAGTTTCCCAAGTTCCCAAATCTAACTTTTCAATTGTGTCATCACATTTTAGCAGTACATTTTATGACCTTACTTCTCTTGTCTTGTAATTATTTACATGGGTTGGGAAGCAGATGGATTTGCAATGCAGCAATATTGTACTGATACTTTCTTAGCAGTTCAAAACAAAGAGCAAGGTCCAGTTTCAAGGTCCTTTAAACATAAACTGGACTGAATTTAAGCAAACCATCATCATAAGATTCAATTGAAATGTGCAAAATAAACTGGACTGGATTTAAGTAAATTATCATCATAGGACTCACTTCATATGTGCAAAATAAGTTATTTACATGTGCCTGTGTCATCAGTACGATATATTTGATTAAGAAACCAAGCTGTAGTTTAAAGATAAAAATATGGTTATTATGCATCCATCATTTTAACAGCCAGATTCAGTGCAATATCACAATGGCACTATAATAAATGGATAAAAGAAATTGTATCCTAGTGTACAGCACGGAAACTTTAATATTGCAGAAGTCTGATTACTGCTGCCAACATTGCATCATCCTGTCCCCAATTTCCCTGCCAGCATGCGGTGATATCTGTATGCTACCGTGAAAAGAATGAACGTTATAAAAGCTTACTTCTGTAGACATTACTTCTGCTTTAATATACACCATGCCTCACAAACCAGAAGCGTTCGCCATTTGTCCAAGCACCATGTGCAGACCGTTCCCAGCGTCTTCAGGAAAAAAGAATTTGTTCGGTGTAATCCCAATATATTATTGATAATCCGTCTTTGTTGCACCACCCCTTCCAAACCTTGGCAAGTTAAAGTTCTGCAAAGCTGATTTACTCAACTACGTCCACTGGAACAAGGACTAGAACTCAACTGCAGCTCTTCAAATTGCACTTCAAGGAAGACGTCAAACCCAACTGTTTGCCATTTTTTTTCATTGCCTCTCTCAGTGTCGTTCTCTTTCCCTCTCTCTATCTCCTTGCACTGAAATGGAGTTCATGCCTTAGAATAATGAGCTTACCGTTATTCTTGTAAGCCAGCTCAAACACCCTGCCCTACATAGTCCCTGCATCACAACAGACTGTTTCCCTGAGTTTGCCGGGCTGATCCCTGACTCCGAGAACCCCTACAGTTTGCTCATGGCTCCATGGACGCAAGCATTGGCCTCAATCACTTGCACCCAACCAATAGAACTATTCCTTTCCGTTAGATTTTCCAACCTTTTGGTTGTTGGTTTTTACACGAAATTGAAAGTTCAGAGCAAACAATTAAGTTAAAAAGTCCTCACTCCAAAGCACACAGCAGCAGAACAGTCACCATTCCAAGTGTTGGAAGTTTAATTAAATATTGACTTACCACCATTTTCCCAGGCTTCACACAGTGTGCAGTCTTGGTGTGTGCCTCCACTAGTTTGCTACTCTGACCAAATCCTTTCTCTTTCTACAGATTGGGAGGGAATTGAGTACTTTAAACCAATCAGGTTGGGTTGTAATTGACTGATTGACGTATGTCCAATGGCACCCAATGGAAGGATAAGCTTGTCAGAGATCAAGCTCCTTCCTGTCTACAGTCAAGAGGTGTGCCACTCTTATGAGGTCAGATGGAGTTATTGGATGCCTGCTAGATTTGTGGCAACTCTATAGTTTAACGTTGGATGCTGGATTCAAAATTTTGGGAAACATTCATTGCCTGAACAAATACCAACATGGTTACCCCACTTACCGAGCATTGGGATTTGGAGATCTGTTGGTGTTTGTTGGGGAGGTGTGAACTAGCCTTTAGAAAGCTGACTGAAACAGGGAGACTGAGTATGAGCAGGATGAAGGTTGAAGCAAGCATCTCTTTGAGTCACTATGTGCCCTACTTTCTTCTGCTCCACTGTTGCCTCTTGAGTACATTAAGCAGCTGTGGTGGAGAGGTAACCATCAACAGATGCACTGGTGCAATTTCACTTCCTGAAGTGGCCCTCTACCACTGCAAAGCTGCTGAGACTCCCTCTCCCTACTTCTGCAGATGAAGGAAAGCTCTGGGGAGCTCTCTCGAGACTGCTCCTGTGCAAAGAGGCTTATCCAATTGAGCTAATTGTGACCCTGACAACATCAGAGCTTTTAGAGGAGGGGAATATATTACATGGTAGAAGAAAAGGGAGCAAGAGGAAGGACAGGTACTTCACAGATAGCAAAGATAGTAGCATTCCATTTCAATTCCTGGAATCCTAATTAAAATGAGCACCATGACACCAAAAGAAGAGAACATTTGAACTTTTGATGAAACACTCTAACGTAAGCAACCCCTGATCAATGGGAGTTTAAAAGAGTCCAGTTGTGTTTTCAGACATCCAATCTGCTGTATTCTCACTCATTTCAAAATGACCTTGCTCTTAAGTCACTTTCACACCAGAAGAGAAGTGCCACACCACGTTGTGGATAGACTCTCAAAAAAACTGTTCAGAAATCACACCTTTAGGGGTACAACAGCTTGTCACTGCGATAGCACCCTTAAATAAATATATGTTATCCCTAAAAACATTCACAGTAGTACTTTAAGAGTACACGTTATTACTCTAAGGTACCAATGCTCAATTTTATATAATTGGGGTATATAATGGCTCGTTTCCACCAAGCAGTACAGGTCAGTACAGTACGGTACAATTCAGGAAAGTGTACCCTGATCCGGCTTGCACTTCCACCACCAAGAGGACCCTTACTTTATAGGTGTAGTTTATTCCAAAAATGTAGTGATCTACGCCATTCTCATGTGAAGAAGAAAACACTACATTGTCTGTATGCGTTTGAAAATATAAAATTGTTATTTATTTTTGTGTTTGCACACTCTGATGTATACAAGCCCAACACACATGAGCAGCATGGTGGAAAGAGTGAAGGAGACGCTTCATTCCCCTTGTAGCACGCGCAAGTGACAATCCTCTGTCAACCAATCAATGTTCTACAGTGAGTCTAGCTTCACCATTTAGGTATCGAAGTACTACCCCAATGGTACCATTCACAACTTCTGACAATGGAAATGCATACCATACTGTACTGTACTGAACCGTACCACTTGGTGAAAAAGAGCCATTATAGTCAAATGTCCACTTCAAGAATTAACAAAGCATCAATGACACATATGATGTGCAACCCCCTTTATGCATCTTTATGTGTTAAACGCTCCAATTGAGCTTTCCCATGCGTAAGAGTCTTTATTTAAAATGCACATTCTGAAACATGAATTGCAATTAATGTAGTAAACAACATGCCACAGACATTAGGCTGAAAATAACTTGGAATTCTGCTGTACGTCAG
The DNA here is from genome assembly GCF_936440315.1 of Barbus barbus. Lineage (NCBI taxonomy): Eukaryota > Metazoa > Chordata > Actinopteri > Cypriniformes > Cyprinidae > Barbus > Barbus barbus. Next base: position 5,343,632 of record NC_136755.1, read on the forward strand.
GGGTTTTTAAACTGTTTCTAAAGCCTCCCTGTGGTGCTGCCCATTTTGAATCTCTCTTTTTTGACAGATCCAGTTCAGGCCATGGAGTACTTTACTACTCCGTTAACTCAGGTGTGTTAAATAAAGAAGACATTCAATATGTGCAGTGCTGGGGAGATTCAGTTTGAAAAGCCTGGCTGTATGACTAATGAAGAAACATGGGCTTGGCTGAAAAAGGCACTTTGGTTAGACATTTTAATTATCTTACATCTTAAAGAATCATTAGCTGTTATACCTGTCAAGATGTACCATGCCTTGCTCTTAGTTCTTTGTCAGGACTACAGGGCATCAGGTCAACTGAGCTCATAGAAATATTCTCACTTTAAATATCTAACAGCAAAAGCTATAGAAATTCATATTCTAACAGGATAACAGGATTCTACTTAACAGTGAATGATAATGTATGACTGTGTCCTGTGTCCCCATTCACACTTTAGCATCTTCAGCCCGGCTTGCATTACATAATTAAACCTGCTTGAATAATGAAACACCCTCCATGGTTTAAACCCTGTTCATGTGACTCACCCCATGTAATTACAAGCGTCAGTGGATTCTCCTTTATCTTAAGTGCAGTTTTAAACTGAATTTAGAGGAGAAAGGTCACAGAATAAATGACATGTTATAACTGATCTCAACTTGAAACTAAAACAAAAAGAGAATTACCAAGAGAGCTGGCACTTTTACTGAATCTGAGGTCAGTGCAACAAGCTTGCAAGTCTTATACTTAATTTAAAACATTTTTAACTTCTCATCTGACTGTGTTGAGAATATTAACTAAGGGGTTACTATTACAAGCAGTAATAAGGGTTAATATTCAACAACAGTTAATTCTATAATGTAGTTGGCATCAAGCACAACTGAACAAACAACTCAACAAATGTTATCACTATGCTCTCTTAATTAAAAGAGCCTCTCCAAATCTGTATTCAAGGCAGACTCAGTAAGATGACATCTTAACCCACAGCATCATGACTCCTCACCATCAACAAGTTCTGCTCTGCCAAAACTGACTCTCTTATTTAAGTGGGACAACCAAGACGAATCAATAAAGAGTAGCCTAACCAAAATCATTTAAGATCTAGGATCTGCTCCTGGAGATCTACCGTCCTGCAGAGTTCAGCCACAGCCCCAATCAAATGCACCTGAGCCAGCTAATCAAGGTGTTCAGGGTTACTGAAAAATTGAAGTCAGATGTGTTGAATTGAAAGTGAAGTCTGCAGGAAGGTAACTCTCCAGGAGCAGGGCTGGATAGCTCTGATCTAGGATATCAAACCACAAGATTCATCTGGCTGGTGTTTATAAGGTGCACACCGGCAGCATCCAAAACAGCATACTTCCCCACTATATGAAAAACAGTACGTTAAAAGCGTAGCATGTGCAAATTCATAAAACAGCAGACACAAAGTCCTCCAGTGAACTAATACTTCAGGTGCGATTCTGAAGTGCGTATCAGATGGACTCTTTACTATCCCATGAGGCCACGGGAGATGAGACTGGTCCAGTAGGTCACATGGCAATAACAACATGCCGAGTGTAACAGTGTATCCGTATTATATTCATACTACACAAATTAATTTTATATAGAACATACTTTTTAACAGTCGCAAAGTAGTTACTTTTTCAAAAGAAGTACCTACTCAGAGAGTACACTATTTCGGATGCAGTAGGTATTAGCTTGTTTGCAATCATGTGATTCTGATGACGTACGAAATGCAGCTGGAAAGCAAGAATTGATTTTTCTATATAGGAATCGCTAGCAGAAACTCAAAATGCCTATGTCATGTACGAAAATTTGTTGAACATTATCCAACTTGACTCCTCCTGACCACAGACGAAGGTTTACAAGCCCCTTTTTCCTGCATTTTTCAGTCAATGTCTTGCCTTTTCCCCCTTATGAACTACACATTTTCATACATAATAAAAGCTCCTTGTGGTTTCTCAGTTTGACCAATTTGAGCATCCATAAACAATGCAAAGCATAGGCCTAGGCATTTTGAATTTCTGCTAGCAATTCCTATATAAAATAAAAATCACTTCCCACCCTACAGCTGCATTTTGCACGTCATCATAATCACGTGATTGCAAACAAGCTATAACACTATATTTCATAGGCTCTAAAGCAACATGGTGGTTACCATGAAGGCATGGCTCTTTCTCGGAAACTGATATGACTGGAGTCACATCTGAGATTCCAGAAACGTTTAATGCAACCTTTCTCCCTAAAACACTGCAAAGTTTATCAATCAGAAATTCAATAATTCCATTCAGAGTCAGCAGCGTTTACCTTTTTCGCTGATGGACTCACTCTCCAGCTCCACATCCTCACAGCTGGTGTATTCTGGTGTGGTTGCAAGCTCCTCTTCTGAGCTGCTGAAGCTGCCCATGGTTCTGAGATTGCCAAGGCGTTTGCTGCGGTGCGGTCGAGGTGGAGGAGGCCGAACCGACTCGGATTGGTCTGAGCTTAGAGAGTCGTTTCGTAGCATGCTATCCATATTGTCCCGTTTGTTCCTGCGCATGGCTGAGCTAGGGTCCAAGTGGTGCTGTTGGGGTATGGGTTTTCTCGTTGGCTCTGCCGGTCCTCGCCGGCTATCGCCCAGCACGGGGCTGCGGTGTGGTGTTGGTGGGCTATGATTCGACATCCGGTGTCCCGGTGAACTCCTGTCCATGGAGTATGAGCGTTGACTTGGGTCTCCCAACAGAGGGAGGCGCGACTGCCGCCCACCGGGCCCATGCAGAGGCTCGTCAAGTTCTGTATAGGCGAGCGAGACGTCACTATGACGCCGCTCGTGCCGAGCCCGTGACACCTGGACATGGATGCGCATCTGCTCCTCGTAGGGCTGGGGTTTGACTGGGTAGCGCGCCAGGTTGGGGTCGCTGCGATATCGGGCCTGGTATTCCTCCTCGCGGCGTCTTTGGAGTTCATAGTCTTCTAGCTGGCCATCCAAACGCTGGCCTTGCGAGTGCCAGCGTCCTCGGCTGTTTTGATAACCAGCCACCTCATTGTACATTCTTGAACTCCTCGGCGAATGGCCAGGGTCACGTCCGTAGTCGGACGGAGAGCGGGGCATGCCTCCTTCAGCCGGGGCATACTGTAGTCCTCCTTCCCCCTCCCTTTGGTTATATGCCGCGTTGGGGTCCCTGGATGCTGATGGGCTTCTGTTTCTAAGAATGTAAAAGGAAATGAGGTCAGTGTGAGTGGTCAGTGCAGTAGGTGAGACTAACACTGTATTCAATCACAAATGAGCTTCATTTCTCAAGTGATTCACACTAGGGTTGTACAAAACTACATACATTCAAAATTACCTAGAGGTGAGTTATTAGAACATATATTCTGACTTAACGAAGCCCTGTATAATTACTTACACATAGAATGTATTCCTGTATTCAAAAACAGCTGGATGTAGTGCTAAATACTGAAATGGAACAAAATGCAGGGGTCTCGGGGTGATCATGGTCCAGTATGCTAAAGAATCAGCAAGTTACCACAAAATGACCAAATGTGCAACATAAATGTCCATCCTCACGTGTGCACAGACCAACAATAAAATAAAATTAAATAAATAAAATAAATAAAAAAAATCTTCAAATGTTTCTCAGGGTTAGCCTTGTGGTCCGTGTTCTGACATATAGCACAAGATCTGAGTTTGAGTCTCATGGTCCTTTCCCAGTCCTGTTCCCCACTCCTATCACTTCCTGTCACCGATACTACTGTCCTATCACGATAAAATCATGAATGGAAAACATATACAGTAACTTAAAAAAAAGTATCTTAGAGCTGCAGGGCCCTATGATATCCGCAATGTGGAAAACGTGGACAGAATTGCGGAATCCAATCATAAAAATAGAGTTTACTGTATAACCCGTAATGTCACGGAATTTGTCAAAGTTTGGATGAATTCATCAAAAGTAGGTCAGCACACTTAAATCAATTTGTGATATGGACTAGAATCTGTAAATATTAAGTCACAAAAGACTATTTAAATATGAATTCTGTGTGTTCTGCATGTCTCTGTGTGAATGAATGGTACAGACGTGTGGTTTTGTTTACTACACACATACTGTAGCGCACGTCGTGATTGAGTCACTACATGAACATTTGACCCTTTTAGTTGAGCATAATTATTGTCATATCATATACACACAGAAACGTAAAGGTCCTCATGGCCACACGTCAAAATAGAAGCTTGGTTTAACTTGAAGAAATTGTCAGAAATATATTACTATTGTCCATTAGAATGTATGTAACACTACTACTACTACTAATTAAATTATTAAAAAATTTTTTAGGAATAATCATACAATATTTGTTTAATGTTTTCATTATAGTAAACCCCTTTGTTTGCCAAAAATTAAAGAGTTTGTTTAACTTTCATTTCATTAAAAGATCAATTAAATTAATGTTGTATGGATTCATTTGATAACCAGAAAAATTTAAGTACACAACACAGCATTTCTGAGAGAGAGAGAAAAAGGGGAATAAATTAAGTTGTTGAGAAAATAAAAAATATTTAATGGGGCCCTAAAAATGCCCTTTTTGTTTTAACTTTTAATAGATTGATCTTAAATTGTACAAGTTTCATGATTTTAATTCATAATGCATGCTCTTTGCTTAATATGATTTAATTTAACCATTAATAAAAAGTCCAGAAAATTTCAAACTGAAAAAAAAATAAAATAAATTTGGAATTTGGCAAAAAATTAAACCGATTTCATAGGGCCCTAGAGTTGTCAAAGTTCATGTGCACATTTGCATTTTTTTTTTTTTATAAATATATTACTTAAATATGTTTAACACAATTTATTTTTGTTAACAACTGTTTATTGAACTTCTCTCTGTGGAACAGCAGTACAAAACCAAAAAGCAGCCGTACAAATCCAGAACCCACCCCCCGGTAGACCCCCCCAAAAGTAAATAAAATAAATAAAGTAAATAAATAATAATAATAAAAAGATATTAATTAATATCAATAGATAAACAAATAACAACAAAATAACTTCTACAAAGACTTTAGAAAAGAACATTAAAAGCTGAATGCCATGAATGAACAGTTTTCACGTTAGATCCATGTATACGAGAAGTAGAGAGTTCCATCGAGATAATGTCCAACAAATACACCGTCCAGGTTCATCTGTCCATTGTGTGAGGAGGATTCCAACGGTTGACCAGCATTTCTTTTGCTGCTGTGAGAGCAGCTAACAGTAAAGATCTTTGTTGGACGGACAAGGTGAAGCCCCAAAAGTCATTCATGAAAAAATGCAGCGGAGTCAAACATATCTCTGTACCTAACAAATATAACAGGTCCTGTGAGAGCTGAGTCCAAAAAGGTGAGAAAGAGGGGCACTCCCAAAAAAAATGCAAAAACGTGCCTAAAACTCCTTGGGAACAGAGATTACACTTAGAAGACGACAGATTCATATAAAAACGTTTCATTGGAGTCAAGTAAACTCTATGCAGCAATTTCCAATGAATCATTTGGTGATTAGGGTTGTTAGAAGACAATTCAAACATACCCCATACCTGATCAGAAAATAAAACATGCACGTCCTCATTAAGATCCTTAGCCCAAACAGTAGTAATAGATAAAGGTGTGTATGAATGCTCAAGAAGAAAGAGATAGATGACTGAAGCAGAGGAGGGAGATTCCTCAGAAGGAAGCATTAGTTTGCGCAAAGCGTGAACAGGCAGTTGAGAGTTATAAAAGGCACCCCATACGCCTGTAGGGCCGATCTAATATGCAAATACATAAAAAAGGAGGTGCCTGGCAGATTATATTGAGTTTTAAGATTCTGGAAGGATTTTAAACCACTATCATCATAGAAATCTCCCAGAGTGTTTACTTTACTATGAGTCCATTGCAGACAATGAAATGGAGTACTGCCTGACAAAAGGTTATCATTGTGGAGAGGATGTGGGTTCCAATGGGACCAAACTGAGATTTACACTGCCTAAGCGGAACTCCCGAAAAAACAATATGCTTCAATTTATACAGATAAACATTAGATTCCTCAATTGCTCTCCATTATAGTTTTTTGAGACGATTTCCTGCAGGAAAGGAAAAACATCTATCCCCAAGTACTTAAGGTTTTGAACCAATGGAACAGATATAGAAAGGGACATGGAATCAATTTTAGAATTGAGGGAAAGTAAACATGACTTACTCCAATTAATTTTAAACCCTGAGAGAGAATGGTCAAATAAATCCAAAATGGTCAAATAAATTCAGCACATGAGGAATAGAATGTGACGGCTTCTCCAAAAACAATAAGATATCATCAGCAAACAAAGAAATATGATGATGAGTATTCCATATATTTATGGGAGAAATAATTTCAGATTGTCGGACCGCTTGAGCTAAGGGTTCCAAGGATGGGATAAATAACAGAGGAGACAATGGACAACCCTGACGAGTACCTCGATCTATAAAGAATGGGTTAGAGTTAACAGCACCTGTGAGAACAGTGGCTGCTGGATTAGAACTTTTATCATATTTATGAAACTCGATCCTAGACCCAGATGCTGTAGAACCGCCCATAAATAGTTCCATTCTTGCTGGTTAAAAGCTTTCATTGCATCTAGAGATAATACTGCGCAAGGAGAGGACAAACTATTCTTTGAATTAATAATATGTTATTGTCACACTGTGCCAGGGAGCACGGAGCAAGGAACGAGGGAGCGAGGAGTACTTCAAAAGAGAGTCTTTAATAGTCCAACGTGGAGCAGAGGAGGCACAGGAACACAGGGAATGACGTTTAGAACCGACAAACATACACAGAAGGACTGGGGCTTTTAAACATAGGGTAATCCCCCCTCCCGGAAGGTGCGTCCTCACACCGTAGCAACATCCAATGGGGAGGGACTGGCGGGAACTAAGGAGGAGGCTCAGGAGGAGGACGGAAACCCAGGAGGGGGCCGGCAGACAGAGACCAGGTAGGTGACGGAGGAGGGAGGAGCCAGGGAAGAGACAGGAGGGACCCGGAGCAGGAGGCGCACAGCTGGACCCAGGCCACAGCCATGAAGATGGCCCACGGTGGAGCCGACGGAGGGAGGAGCCATGGAGGAGGGATGGCCGTCGACTCCAGGGGGCCGAGCAACGGCGGCGGAGTGACTGAACAACTGACATGTGAGAAGCGAACTCGTTCCGGATCGCCGTAAACTCGGTTCTTAGAATGTCCTCAAAGTGTGTAACAGTGTTCGCCATCTTGTCCCTCATATCGCTCGTGGACGGTCATCAGGTAAAGCACCACCAATGAATAAACTTAAAACAAAACGAAAAAAATCAGCAAAAAGAGGCCAAACGTACGGAGCTCTACTTGAGTGCGACTAGGTTCATGAGCACGTCACGTGACTCCCCTAACACAAGCATTTTAACACATTTAGCACATAAATACATTTTAACACATAAATACATTTCACTACATGTCGCACTATGTATGTATATGTATGTGACAAATAAAATTTGAATTTGATTTACCAAATTTATGTTATTTCTTGATTTGCTTTCTAAATACTGGTCAAAAATCATAAAATTAATTATGATTATTTTATTCTCACGTTTTAACAGTAAATAATGAAGCTCAAATCTGCATATAGTTTTGTGGGGGGAAAATCGGATTTCATTTGAAAATATTTCTCTGGTTTATAAATCTAACATTATATAAAAAAAAAAAAAAACTTTGCTTTAAAACAATTCCAATGCCAGTTGTTCAATTTTAGTAACAAAGCCAGTTTTTTTTCCTCACACCATATAAATGAGTCTTTATACATAAAAAATAAAGCTGTCCTTATATTCTATTTATATTCCCCTTCGCAAGAGGATTATCATTTTTGGGGTTCTTGCCATTAAAAAACAAAAAAACCCCAGAAGGAGCACAGCATCCTGATCCATGCCTTCCACTGTCTTTCTAGTCCCTCAGACTGACACAGACTAAACTGTTCGACACCACCAGTCACCTCAAGTTCACTGCCCATGAGTCTATCCCCACTTGGCTTCAACACTCTCTTGTTTAAGCAGTCATACGTCAACAAGCATCGCTGTTGTTCCTGCCCTGGAGCTCCTTCATCATGAGGAGCCCACAGGGACTGTAAAGCTCTGTGAGAGTGGCCAGTTGGATGGGGTTTGGTGGTCTGGGACCAGTTTGCCATAACAGACCTTTGAGCCATGGCTTTCATAGAGGTTAACCTGTGAGGGCAGAGTGTTCGGCTCTGGCCAGAGTCATGAGGGGAAGTGTGTCACACGGAGTTAGAGAAACACCGCAGTGCCAAGACAGAGCCAGATGCATTTAGTTCCCTCCCTTTCTGTTTCTCTCTGATTAACTACGTTATATCATGTCTCATTTACAGCAGATGCTGCTACTCTCCCACAGCTGGAAAGAGATTGTTAAAGCAAACAGCCATTTTACTATTGATCATACTTACGGTTTGTGATTTGAACAAAACCATAACCTTAAGTATTAAAGTTGAGTTATTAAGTATATAAGTTGTTATTATAGTATATTATTAACTAAAACTAAAATCTTAAAAAACTATTATAACTTTATGCACCAAAATAACTAAAACTGAAATAAAAATGTATAAAAACTACAGATATTAAAAAATAATTTAAATTAATTTAAACAAAAAAAATTACTGAAAATAAGCAACATCTCATTTCAATTTAGTTGAACTTGATGTACTAAAATAATCCAAACTAAAACTGAAATAAAAATGTATAAAAAAACTACATAGACATTAAAATAATTTTAATTTGATTTAATATAAACTAAATTTCTAATTTTTAGTCAAATAAAAATGAAACATTACTTAAAAATGACTAAATAAGCAAGATCTCTCATTTCAATTTAGTTTAACTTGATGCACTACAATAACTAAAACTAAATCTGAAAAAAATGCATAAAAAATACAGACATTAAAAAATAATTTAAATTTAATTTAAACTAAATGTAAAACAAATTCAAAAATTAAAACAAAAAATTCCTAAAAAAAAAAGACTCAAATTAAGCAACATCTCTCATTTCAATTTAGTTTAACTTGATGCAGTAAAATAAACTAAAACTGAAATAAAAATGTATAAAAACTACATAGATATTAAAAAATAATAATTTAATTTAAACCATTTTTTTTTATCTAAAATTAAAATGAAAAACTACTACAAAAAAAAAGAAAAAGAAAAAAAAAAGAGAAAATGTAAATAAAACTGTATCTCAATGATCCAAACATATCTTTTATATATTATTTATATATTTATGTATATATTATAAACATGTAAGTGATTTGACTTGCAGAATGGTGGATAAAAATATCCCGCACATCTACACTGATCTAAAATCCAATCTGCAACTCACTATAAAATGCTGATAACAACTTGGCAACCACGTAGAAACACCCTAACAACCACCCATAATTCCTTAGCATTATAGTGCTGGCTTTTACATGGGCAAACATCTTATTTTTATTGACGTGGGCAATACATCATTAAACGATTGTGCAGAGTCAGCAGCAGTACCATATTGAGCTGCACCATATTCCAGCAGTAAATGATTGCTGAATGTCTAAATGTAAATGTGACATCATCCATTGTGTCATCATATGCATGCTGCAATATGGGTGATATTATTCCTTGATTTGTGCCTGTCGTCTCTGTGCAAAGCCCTATGAGCTTCTCAAATCAGAGCAGCCCCGACACACAGATACAGCATAGCAGGAGCAACAAAACTCCAAGGCAAAACCATTACAACATTCAGTGGCTGTTTGCTTTGAAATAAAGGCCATTTTGACATTTTGCTCACAGTTGAGACTAGACTGTGCACATAATGGCATTTTCTGTTTGCAAAAAGTCGGCTAACCCCACAAAATAACTAAATATTCCAATACATTACTGCAGTGGCCATGGAAGTAAAGATCCCCAACAATAATTCCTCATTTCCACTGAAATGGAATGGTTGGCGTTGAAGACAAATCAAATGGCACTACAGGTACATATCACTGTATTTGCAGTCAACAGTTATGTTCATTAAGTAAAAGCCATGAAGCTATTTAAATATATAACAATTAAAATTCATAGCAATAAATTCACTGATGATCTTTGTAAAACTTAAAACGGGGAATATAAACTCACTGGAGCAACTGTGCACTGTTACAAAAATAGGACGAAAGTGCCAGTCAGCTAAAAGTGTCACATCACACATTAGAATATGTAGATTAAAATGCTAATGAATACAGAAGTGGTTTTGTACCATCTATTTTTATTTGCAGTTTTGAGCTGTCACAGTTCAAAATCTAAAATTGTCAAAATTGAAACGTTGGTGAATTTCGGTAACACTTTAGTATAGGGACCCATTCTCAATATTAATTAGTTGCTTATTAGCAAGCTTATTAGTAACATATTGGCTGTTTATAAGTACTTATAAAGCACATATTTGACCATATTCTACATTACTAGTCTTACCCAATATCTAAACTTAACAACCACCAAACTAACTCTTAATAAGCAGCAAATTAGGAATTGATTTAGGCAAAAGTCATAGTTAATGGTTTGTTAATAGCAAGAATTGGACCTTAAAATAAAATGTGACCTAACTAAAATACACAATATTAAAAATAAACTACAAAAGATTTTCATCTGTTCAAATGTATTCTTGTTTTTGGTATGATCACACTATCGTAGTGAGGTTTGGGTTCAATTTTGTCAAATTTTTGACAAGTCTCTTTTTGCTCACCAAGGCTGTAACATTCAATTTATTTCTGTGGTGAAATGCTGAATTTTCAGCATCATTACTCACAGTAGTGTCACATGAGCCTTCAGAAATCATTCTAATATTTGATTTGCTGCTCAAAAACATTTCTGATTATTATCAATGATGAAAACAGTTGTGATGCTTCATATTTCTGCTAAAACCATGATACATTTTTCTGCATACTTTAATAGCATTTACTATTTTTACATTACTGTCACTTTTGATCAATATAACCCATCCTTGCTAAATAAAAGTATTCATTTCTTCAATCTTACTGACCCCAAATTTTTAAACGCAGTGTACATGTATATATTTCATAGAAAGGGACTCGAACCTATAATGATGCTCAAAACAGCATCTTAATGGGACAAAAAGAGGAAAACAAACAGAATAAGTGTTCATTCAATACCCACAGCATGGCATCAAGAGATGTAAACAGCCCTAAACCTCATGCATGATAATCTTTCCCAACTGTACGGCCAGTTCTGTGCAAGCATTACTCAGGCGTTATAATTACTCCTCTAGGAACATCTGCACGCCTGTCACAAAACCGTCAACTAAGCAGCATTCAGCGAGAGGCACTCGACTGTCACACGAATGCTGCACCGGCAAAAAAAACAATCCTCCACGGCCGAGCGCGTTGCGCGTGCACGCACCTGTCACACAAGAGCTGCACATCTGGGCTGTGGGTGCGAGCATGTCGACCGCGCGGCTGCATCAAACGCAAATGCACCGCACGCCGCTGATGGGGCAGAAGAGGTCTAGCCAGGGGGAGAAAACAAGGTCACGGCTACAGGAAATGCATGCACTAGTCCACAGCAGCTGCTAGCTTAGTGCATCCTCCACCCCTCCCAGCATGCTCTCGCAGATGCAGGCCACACCGGAGCAAAGAGCCAAATCTAGAAAGCCGAAGTGGGCCGAGAGGCACCGAGGGGTGCCGAGAGGCCTAAACGCACGAGGTGCAAAGGCTTCTGGGAGTGGAGAGCGGTGTTACCATTTAATGCTGTTATCACAGGCTGTATATAGCTGGAGGTCAAGCGCGACTTTACCCTGCAAGGAGGATTATGGTACTTAGCTGATTACTGGCTGCATGGCAGTTATTGCTTAGCAATCGTATGGCCCGGGAACTCCTTCTCCGAGCGCCCAAGTCTGGATTTCAGCATAATCATCTTCCCCTTTGCCCCGGCAAACTCCAGGAACAAAGCAGGAGCAATATCCCAGTGAAATAAACCTCTCCGGATGATGCATCAGCATGTAAAACTTGGCTGTCTCAGCATGTGTGCAGTAAATGCATGCGTGTGTGGGCGCCTTTCCCTGAGCTTGTGTGGGTGATCGAGCATGTGTGTGTTCACAAATATTCATACATCCAGTGTGTGTGTGCACGGTCTCTTTCTCAAGCGGACAGATTAACTCTGAGCCTTGCGGGCCTGTGTGTCTGTGTGTGTGTGTGTGTGTGTATCTGCATCTGTGTGAGAGTGTGAACAGAGCGCCACCTAAAGCCAGTGCAATATATTACACGTTAGCTGATACGTGGTACTTATAAGGGTGTATCACATTCACAACTATATAAAAATGTTGTGTATAACTTAATGGCTCATACAAATATCTACAAAACAGGGTGAATTATAGTACACAAACATTCTGGAATTTAGGGGTGCATGATTTGGGGGAAATCAAAATGGTTTCTTTCTGATAAAAATTGTGATTTAAAAATGCCAAGTTTGCTGTGGTTGTTTGTAAGGATGCACAATTTGACCAAAACTTTGTGAATATATATCAATATGGTTATAAAATACTACTACTTCCACTACTAGTAATAATAAATATTAATAAAATAATTAATAATAATAATAACAATAATTATTATTATTACTTAAACAACACTAATTATATTAATATAAGTATAAAAAATACTAAATCTAAAATAATTACTGAAATACTTACTATTTAAATATTTCCCTGTAAAATACAAAAATCAAGTATTAAAATAATAATAATAATTTAATTTTACATTGCAACTTTAAAATCGCAATACCAATATTTATGGCTGTTTTAATTGCTTAATTTTCAAACGTTAAACCACTGAACTTTTGTTTTGATGGAAACGGCAGGGAGTCCTTAAAGCTTCTCCTTTGTTCATGAGTAGGGCTGTGCGATATCATTTTTTGCTGCTTTATTGGCTTTGAACGATTACATAAACACAGTTATATGTGTCAGAATCCCAGTCTTTCCAAGTATCCTCATAAACACAGTGATTTAGGTCTTAAGAGAGAGTAAACAGCTGAAAAAGAAAACGCATGAGTAACAGTGCATTGGATCCGTACTTCGGTCTTAAAGGGGAAGCTGTCCAATATTCATCCTGTCTGCCATTCATATTAATCAAACAACAGTGAGAGAAAATCTCTCACTGCTCTTGACTAAATCACTTTTATAACTTTAAAAAGAAGAAATTAAATAATAATAATGATATATTTATATATAGTTATCTAGAATTTATACTTAATACATGTGTTATTTATATCTATCGATGGATGGATGGATGGATAATTAACTGAGTGAAGACTAATTAATTTACACAATGTATGCAGCGTTCCCGGTCGATATTTCACTCGTACTGCGTCGTAAGACGGTTGTATTGGAAAAACTCCTTTTTTCTCTTCAACTGAAGCCTTTTCAATCACGCAGTGAAACTGCACGTCCATTGGTTCGTGCAGTGCTATAAAATCTAACCAATGGCTTGGCGGCGACGATGAGCGAGTCTATGGCTATGCAGCCCGCCAAAATGGCATTCACTGCCGCATCTCAGATTTTTTCTCTTCAGCAACGAAGATTCTTCCTCGCTGACTCTTCGCTGATGCTGACCTCCCAGGGACCTGCGAGGAAGAAACAGCGGGGCAGAGGAGCTGAGCAACCGGAGACGAGCAAGCTCACGTCGGCTCAGTGCCCGCGTGCCTCACTGTCACCTCAGAGAGAGGATTCGCTGGTCCTCTTCACTCATACCTGATCAGCGTCCCTCTGCGGCTGCGAGTGACATGATCTCGTTCGGTGGGAGCGACGACGACATGGACAGACTTTCTCTGGCGGCTTCGGACACAGAAGAGTTTTCGGGCTTGGTGTCTGACCCCGCCCTCTTGCCGCCGCCGTCCTCCTCGCACAGCGCCAGACCCAGAACGGACGAGGAGCTCGTCCGGATTATGATGAAGGCTGTCAAGTGTGCTCGGGCTCGAGTGGTCTCCGCCTGAGGAGCCGTCACGCAGCAGGCTGGACGAGTGGTTTCTCCCGGGGCGCCAACAAGCCCCCCGCCAACGCTCATCCCCCTTTTTTCCCCGAAGTCCACGACGAGCTCACTAAATCCCCCTACTTGTCTCGCATCCGACCTTCTGCTTCCTCTGCCCTCACCTCCGTTGACGGCTCCGAAGAGAAAGGAAACGAGCACCTGCCCCCTCTGGATGAGTCCGTGGCCACGCATCTCTGCCCGCCCACGGCTATAGGATGGAAGGCGAGGGCAAACCATCCATCCAAGCTGTGCAGAGCCACTCGGCGGCTGGACAAGCAGCTTCGGCACTGTACTCGATGGCGGTCCGCCAGGTCTTCCAGGCCAAGATGCTCGCCAGAGAGGAGGCCGGTCTCGATGCGGCTTCACTCAGGGACTTGAGGAGCATGACGGACCTGGCCCTGTGCGCCACCAAAGCCATCGTTCAATGTCCAGCCTGGTGGTGTTGGAACGCCACCTGTGGCTCACTTTGACGGAGATGGAGGAGGCGGATAAGGTTCCTTTCCTCGACGCTCCAGTCTCAGCCAACAGCCTGTTCGGGCCAGCTGTGGAGGGCTTTGCGGAGCGGTTTATTTATCAACTGCCTAGAGATGCTAGCAGTGTGCCGTGCCTGTCAATTCTTCCTGCCAGACATAAGGGAACATCATGTGCTAATACGCTCAGACAGCAGGTCCGTGGTGTCATACATAAATCACAAGGGCGGCCTCATCTCGAAGTGCCTCTGCACGCTGGAGAAAGACCTTCTTGTTTGGGCAAAATGAAACAAGGAGCGGTCATGTTGTTGTGGAACAACGTCTCCTCAGAAGAATGGACACTCCACCCGATCGCGGCTCAGAAAATCTGGGAGGTCTTTGGCAGAGCTCGAGTAGACCTCTTTGCCTCCGAAGACAACTCTCATTGCCCAAACTATTTTACGAAAAGCACGGATGCCCTGGCCCACGAGTGGCCCAGCCTTCCGCTCTATGCGTTCCCTCCAATCACTCTGCTATTACAGGTACTCAGACGAGTCAGGGAACAACGGCACAGGCTTCTTCTAATAGCCCCCCTTCAGAGGAACCAGCCGTGGGTGTCGGAGTTATTCCAGCTGCTCGAAGCAGCACCGTGGCCCATTCCCTTGAGACGGGACCTCCTCTCTCAAGCAAACGGCACGCTGTGGCATCCATGGCCCGAGTTATGGGCCCTGCATGTGTGGCCGCTCAACGGGAGTCTTTTGTCCTCCCAGAGCGTGCCTTAAACACTATAGCAGAAGCTAGAGCCCCGTCTACCAGACGCCTCTATGCTCTGAAATGGTCTATTTTCTCGGCTTGGTGTCAAGACCGCGACTTCGATCCGGTTACCTCCGAGATATCAGTGATTCTTTCGTTTCTGCAAGAGATGCTGGATAAACAGCGTTCCCCATCCACCATCAAGGTTTACGCTTCAGCCATAGCGGCCTTTCATGCCCCTATTGCTGGCTGATCGGTGGGCAGGAATAGTGCGGTGGTCCAGTTAATACGAGGTGCCAGGAGAATGAACCCCCCATGCCCTCATACAGTTCCATCTTGGGACTTACCAACCGTGCTAAGGGCCTTGAGAGGCCCCCCGTTTGAACTATTACAGTCCGCGAGCTTGAGATCGCTCTCGTTTAAAACCGCCCTGCTGTTAGCACTGGCGTCGGTTAAGCGAGTAGGAGACCTACAGGCCCTTTCTGTCAACCCTGCTTGCCTGGAATTCGGGCCTAACAACTCCAAAGTCATCCTGAAACCAAGGCTGGGTTATGCACCTAAGGTGCTCTCCACTCCGTTCAGAGCCCAGGTCATAACACTTTCTGCGCTGGCCCCTTCGACGGATGACCAGGAATTGTCCCTGCTCACCTCAGGGTATATATCGAACATTCCGTCTCATACAGGAGGTCGGAACAGCTTTATGTCAGCTTCGGTAACCGCGCTAAAGGTTGCCCTGTTACGAAGCAAAGAATTTCCAGGTGGTTAGTGGATACTATCACCCTAGCATACTCCTTGGGTTTGCAGTGCCACATTGGAGTCAGAGCCCATTCCACCAGAGGCATCGCCTCTTCCTGGCCGTGGTCCAGCAGGGTGTCCATTTCAGAAATTTGTGAGGCGGCCGGCTGGTCCTCGCCGTCCACATTTATAAGGTTTTATAACCTAACCTGGACTTCGCACCTTGCAGGCTAGAGTCCTTTCCACTTAGTTTGCCGCCTCCGGCTAGTTAAGCAGTCTTAGGGGGTTCACTTGACCAACATTGCTCAAGTCCCTCCTTCTCTTGGACGGTCCATATTATATGGACACCAAGTGTCAACTATACGGGACGACACCCAGGCCACGGATGACCCTGATGGCTCAGCCTGTGCTTGGTGTATTTTTAACTCTCCTGGGTCTTCTCCCACGTGAGTTATGGGTTTGAGTCGTTCCCCATCATAGCACAGCATAACTGTACTGGTTCCCATTCAAGCATCTTACAACGCAGTACAAGTGAAATATCGACAGGGAACGTACTCGAACGTACTATCGTAACCTCGGTTCCCTGAGATATGGGAATAAGTACTGTGTTCCTGGCCGTGCTATGAGCTGCACGCCTCAGTCGATTCATTCGAAGAAATTTGAGATACGGCGGCGAAGCACTTATATAGCCAGAGGCCCCGCCCATTTTGGCAGACTATGGCGGGCTACATAGCCATAGGCTCGCTCATCGCCGCCGCCGAGCCATTGGTTCGATTTTATAGCACTGCATGAACCAATGGACGTGCAGTTTCACTGCGTGATTGAAAAGGCTTCAGTTGAAGAGAAAAAATGAGTTTTTCCCATACAAGCGTCTTGTGACGCAGTACTCGTTCCCATATCTCAGGGAACCGAGGTTACGATAGTAACAGAGTACGTTTCTTATTTATTGTAGTTTTTTGGCCTTTCGCTTGCAGTCATCACTGTTTATTTATCTTCAGTGAGCTTGAGGGTTTTTTTGTTGTAGTTTTTGTCCCTTTTTAGGCTTGTATTAGTTTGACATTGACATTGTTGACAAGGACTATGACAATTCTATGGTATCAAAGATTTTATCATCATAAAAATATTTTTAAAAGAAAAAAAATAACTATATCGTGATATATATCGTTACCATTATATAAAATTAGTCATAACGTGATTTTGGTCGTATTGCCCACCCCTATTCATAAGTTCTTCTCATCACAAGCATGTTTTGCACTTTTGTCGCCAAATGCATATTAAGGCGACCCAAACTCAAAGCAGATGCAAAGATGTGTAAGATGTAAAGAGTTAATGTGGAACCAAACTACTTTGAGATGCTGAAACACTGGATGGTGTTTTTTAAAATGTTGTGTTTAAGGTTTATGTTTTTAAGGACAGACTAGTTTTAAGGATTGACTAGTTGTGCATTTAAAGATGCACTATATTAGTTATATAATATCTGTAGTTATTTAGTATTATTAGGATAGCATTTATGTCAACCACTGTGCTCAATTAAAATCTGTTTAAAATATATTAGTATGTAGTATGTGTGAGCACACCTTGCACAACAGCAAGCAACAGCCTAGCAACCACCTAGAACATCTTAAGCAACTGCACAGGAGCACATTAAAAACCTCCTACGTCTAGCTTGCATCTTCAAATCTAGTTATTTGTGCAAATCCATTTGGAGCTGCAAGTGCAATAATTCTCAGCCTCTTTGAATCCAAAGCCCTCATTGTCCTCAACAATAATCAAAGGCCTCATTACTTTTCCAGTTGTTATTGATTCATTAAATAAGGATTTTTTTAAACAATGTTTTACTTCGTTTTTCTACCAGATAAAATATTTTAGAGATTGGCATAACTACAAAAATTTATATTCATTATGAAATGTCCAGTTTTAAGATCTTATTGATTTACATGAAATTTCCAGGTCTAGAAATCACAATTAACCCCATAAAGCCTGATACATAAAATATCTACAAAACTAAAATATTTAAAAACAAACAAAATGCGTAGTTTTTTTTTTTTTTTTTTTTTTTTTTTTTTTATATTGTATTTCATACATCAGGGTTTTATGGCTCATTTAGAAGCTCAAACTGAGCAAATGTATGCATGTATCCAACACGTTCTCACTCCCAACTCGTCAGATATTGACGCTTGGTCAGGACCACTTGGTGTAACTTTTTGACGCTCAAGGTACCCCATTAGAACTGATTATTAACAACCACTTGTAACATTTGACTGAGCTCTTGTCGGAGTGTTGAAAACATGATGAAGATCGCTGTAAATACTACTGGATCCTCTAGCCCACACCTGCACTGTAGATAAGAGATGACGACGTGCGCCAGGTCTTCAAAAAGAACAAGAGAAGGAAGGCACCAGGCCCAGACGGTGTGACACCAGCCTGTCTGAAATCCTGAGCTGACCAGCTGGCCCCCATCTTCACACAGATCTTCAGCAGTTCACTGGAGCTGTGTGAAGTCCCCTCATGCTAGTGAGGCTGCGAAAATACACATCCAGCACCCGTACGATCAGCACTGGAGCTCCTCAGGGCTGTGTTCTCTCCCCACTGCTCTTCTCTCTGTACACCAACGACTGCACATCTAAAGACCCCTCTGTCAAGCTCCTGAAGTTTGCAGATGACACCACACTGATCGGCCTCATCCAGGACGGTGACGAGTCTGCTTATAGACAGGAGGTTAAGGAGCAGTCTTATCAACCTGGAGCTGAACACGCTCAAAACTGTTGAGATGATCGTGGACTTCAGGAGAAACCCCCCTGCTCTCCCCCCACTCACCATCATGAACAGCACTGTAACAACAGTGGAGTCATTCAGATTCCTGGGCAGCACCATCTCTCAGGACCTGAAGTGGGACATTCACATTGACTCTATTGTCAAAAAGGCCCAGCAGAGGTTGTACATCCTTCGCAAGCTGAGGAAGTTCAACCTGCCACAGGAGCTGCTGAAACAGTTCTACTCTGTTATCATTGGATCCGTCCTCTACACTTCATTATTTGTCTGGTTCATCTCAACTGCCAAATCTGACCTCAGAAGACTACAGAAGGTAGTCCGGACTGCTGAGTGAATCATTGGTACCCACCCTCCCCAGTCTGTACTTATCCAGAGTGAGCAAAAGGGCTGGCAAAATCACTCTGGACCCCTCACATCCAGCACACTCCCTCTTTGAACTGTTACCGTCTGGTCGACGCTACAGAGCTCGGAGCACCAGAACGACCAGACACAGGAACGGTTTCTTCCCTCAGGCAGTCCATCTCATGAACATTTGAACTCTTAACAATAAACATGAAACACACAACACTATCATACTTTTCATTTTTATTTTTTTATTTAACACATAGACCTATTACATTTCAAATTTGCACCTAACATACCTGTATATACTGCATTGTCTATTTTGTATATTGTGTTTGTGCTATTTTTCATATTGTCCATTTTGTATATTTGTACATTATTATTATTATTATTATTTTTAATTATTATTATTATTATCTGTGTCCTGTCGCTGTCATTCTGCCGCACTGTGGAGCTACAGTCACTAAAACAAGTTCATTGTATGCGCAAACATACCTGGTAATAAAGCTAATTCTGATTCTGATTATCTGATTCTGAAAAGAAAAAGGAAATCACACCCCAACATATATGCAATAGTGGCAATATTATTACCCAATATATAATTTAATCATGAAGATAAAATTCCCAGTGCCTTTCCATCGGCATATTGACACCAAGGGTTTCTTATTGAAAGCAATGGAGGACCCTGCATTGTCAAAAAGTGATGCCAAAGGGTCCTGACCAAGCTTCAATATGTGACGAGTTGGGAGTGAGAATGTGTGGATGTATCACATTTTAAAATAATGTTTCTAAAAAAAAAAAAAGATGCATGGATAATCAAGTAAACCTAAATTGCTTCAGTACAGTAAGTGTTCATCTTGAAATATTATTAACAATATAAAAGTTAGGACCAATCCCAATTCTATTTTATTCCCTTCACCTACCCATACCCCTGCGCCATAGGCGGAGATTTCAGGGGGGCCTTGCCCCCCCTAACGATTGAAAGATTTTACTAAATATTTGTTATTAATGTTTTCAACTCAAAAGTAAAAATGCACATAATGTAGTTATTTTAATACATTGTACTGTTTTTATTGTGAATAAATTCATCAAACTTACTAATAGGCTTTCCCAATCTTATTTGTGTAAGAAGTTGGCACGTGACGAATCTGCATTTTTGGTGGATAATAGATCATGCTTGCCTGTTGCATGCGGTTGCATGACATGAATGGATATTTGTTCAACATACAACAACTGCGGAGGAATCTGAGCCTAACCAAAATAAAGACAGATGAAGCTAGATGCTCAACTCCAGACCCGGACAGTCTCATAAAGCTGATCCACAGGACGCTCCGTTAGCAGCTCAGTGTTTTACATTTGTCAGGAAAAGGACCATTTACATCCAAATGTAATTTAATGCACACAGAACAAAACCTAGAAATATATTTCAGAATATAAACTGCTTAATCGGCCATTTTTAGTAAGATTTGACGTTACTAAATGTGTTTGCGTGCCTGCGCGTTTAGCTTGAATAATGTCCAACAGATATCTGTTTTAAAGCAGTGGGTAATTCACTCGTTGATTTGCTTAAAATCTGCTTTGCGATTCTGTTGGCAAACATGTTTATGGTGTATTCTATTCAATGTGTTTATTGTTAGTGCAGCAGAAATAGACAGCGCAGCCTTTACAAGTAATTTGCATGCAATATATCTGTTACCAAGGCAACCTCATGTGCTTTCTGTGCTCTAATCATAGTAAAACCGCATTTAATGGTACATGGATTGTGACTTTGTACATTTACTACAGAAATGCTAAAATGTATTTAAAAATTTGACTGACCAAATCGACTGGCTTGGTTTGCCCTGTTTACAGCTGTTGCCGCTGTAACTGGTTTATGCTGAGATAATTCATGCCCATTCATTTGAAGTGTGGTCCTGAAAAATCTTCGTTTGAAGGGCCAGATGGCCCTTCCCCTTATCCCTATCCCTCCAACCAAAAGAGAATCGAGACACCCCTACTCCTTCATGTGAACGCACCAAACTAGGTGTAGGGGTAAGGGGTATGGGATTGGGCCTTACTCTTACGTTTTCTTTATGAAAATCAGCAAAGATTTCACAGCAGAAAAACACGTGAACCACGAGCTAAAGGGGACATTTGTACAATTATACTAAAAGGCCTTTTACTTGCTAAAAAATTCAAAACTATCAATCAGAGTCAGAAGGCATGTAGTAGATTGTTTACAAAAGGTTTTTCAGCAAAATGTTGTTCATGTTGATCATTTAGAGGCCTTAGAAATTTGTGTATCAAATAAGACAGAGTATGATTTTAGGGTGAAATATTAGGCTACACCGATTCAGGTTTTTCAAAACAGAGGGAACCCTTGTTCTTAAAAAAAAAAGAGAAAAAAGACAATTAAAATAAGACATATCCTGATGTTTGAGCTTATTTTAGTGCCCGTTTTGTCTTATTTTATGTCACCCTGCTGTGCTAGTTTGAATGACTGCACCTTCTAACCTGTTGTTGCCAGGCTAGCAAGGTTCATCATCCAGTCCCACTTTAGGACAGGTGGTATAAATCAAATCTGCTCCCATACATTGATTTGAGCAGTGTTGTGATGGGCCTGCTGGAGCCTCCACACAGCCATGAGACAGCAGCAGAGATCACAGCCTCTCACAGAGAGGGATCCGACTGACCTGCTTCCATGTACAAGCTCTAAGACTGCCTTATTAGCTTCTCAAAACACACACACGCACATGCCGTAAGTAGGCCATACCCCAGTAGAGCTGGACACACTCCATGGAAGAGGTGCAGAGCATTCGGGGAAGAGAATCAACAACTGGTGAGGTAAACAAACCTGCCAATAAGACAACAAAGCACAGGCATGCAAATACTGGACACATGAACCTTAAGAGGCAAACAAACCATTAGGAATGCACCAATATATTGGTCATTAATTGGTATTGTTAGGGTGTTCTTGGGTGGTTGCTAGGGTGTTCTAAGTAATTTTAGCATATTGCTATGTGGATGTTGAAGTGTTAGGGTGGTTGCTAGGTCATCACGTATTGATCCAAGTCACTGGGCGTCTCTGCTTATGGTTTGTGATTTGAACTCATAACCCTAAGTGTGTACAATAGTAATAATGATGTTTGCGTTAGCAAACACCACTAAAAATATTTCTCTGTTAAATCACAGCTGACTGCTCTGTATGGTTATAATAAGCTTCACCATTAGTTAGATTACAGAAAGCTATAGACCTGTCATTTATTCCACCCCCCCACCACTACCGCCACCACCAATGCAACACCAACATCCAGAGACAATAGCACTCAGAAATGTAACTCTGCGCTAAGTACGGCGTGCCAGACATGAGTCATACCTCAGAAGGCAGCGAATGCTCCAGAACGCTGGCGCAGTACTCTGGATCTATTAGTATGCTCGTTGTGTTCCAAATATGCACTGATTTTAATTACCTACTCTTCCGATTCAGGGTACATCACTCAAACGCTGCAATTCTGATAGAGTAATGCTGTTTGCTGGAGTCCAAAGCCCAGTCAACTTCCTCTCTTTCCAACAGAGGGGGAAGACTTAAAGAAATAGTTCACACAAAATATGAATATTCATATTTAATCGGTCATTGTTTATTCACCATCATGTCTTTCCAAACCTGCATGACTTACTTTCATACGAAGAGATTTTTTTTACACGCTTTTCCTTGCAATTACACTACTGTTCAAAAGTTTAGGGTCATTTGTTTATTTTTTTGTGTCTCATTATTGTCATTAATTCATAATCTTTTTTAGCAAGGATGCTTTAAATTGTTCAAAAGTGAAAATAAAGAGATTCATAAACAGAGTAGCAGAGCAAAAGTTTTTCTTTTGAGATGGATCTCTTTGATGAATCATTTGACCAGGTTCACAAAATCCTCTGAACGATTCATTTGTGAACCAAACTGATCAGTTGAACAATTCTATTTCTATTTCAGACTGTTTCTCACAAAAACAATTTCACAATTTCTCTTTTAGTGTCCCACTTAAAAAAAACAAAACAAAGTCATGCATGTTTGGAATGACATAAGGGCAAGTAAATTGGTTAGTATTTTCATTTCAAGCAAACTATTCCTTTAAATGCACTTTGTGTCTTGTAAGGATGACTCTGTAACTAATGGCCACTCCAGTGTGGTGGGATTTGAATCACTTAGTCCAGCACCCCACACAGACGTCTCTATTTTGGGCCCGGACAGGCAGGTCATAGGGCCGTAGAGTGCCTTGCAGGCTGCTGAATAAATTATTTGTTTCTTTATTTAGTGGATGGCGGCCGAGTCGGCAGCCTTAAAAGAGGATGTGAGGGAAAGAGTACAAATGAACACACGTCGGTTCCTCTGACGCATGCGATGCAGCACAGTGCTGCGAGAGACGTGGGTGAGCGGCGCAGTCAGACGGGAGACTCTCTCGTCTCGTTTTAAATGACAACAGATTTTCTCTCTCTACTCTCTCTGATAAACACTGCCCAATTCATCCACTCCAGTCGAGCCCTTTCTAGCACTTTCAATCAGATTTCACACAAAAGAAAAATGCAATGCGACCCACAACGGCTGAAGTGCATAAAATTGCAGTGGCGCTAAGCACAGAGAGCTAAAAATGCGTTGGCGACCCGCTCGGAGCCAAGTATCGCTGTTATTTCTATAGCAAAGTTTGTTTCTCAAGGGCAGAAGTGATGAATATTTCTTTGCGTATTATCAAAGGCAGAGAGATGTCATGCTGCTGTCAGTGACGGAGAGGACGGGAGCTCTGGGAGGATGAAACGGCTGTGGGTTTGGGAAATTACACTCTACAGTGTAGCAAGAAGTGTTGTGTGCAGCCTTTTCTTGTGGAGTCAAAAATGGCAGGGATGTAGGGACGCACCAATACGGAGCTCGTACTTGCTAAAATGCTTCGGCATGCAGTATATACGCAACACGTGCCTCGAGGACACACGACAGATGAAAACAATATGTGCTTTAAAATCAGCTCAAAATAGACATGTTTGAAATCTTCTGGATGGATGGGTTCAGTCTGAAGCTGAAAACAAAGTCTGTGTCCATCATACGGCTCGATTTTCTGTGAAATCTGTCAACTGCAGATTTCTTCTGACTTTCTGCAAATACAGCACCAACTTCTCCAGACTGCAAATCTGGGCAAATATTAGGGCTGGGTATTGAGACAAAGTTCACGATTCAATTCCATTTGATACCGATTCGTTTAGATATATATGCAATCAGGTATAGAACATGTCAGCTGTTTTTCAAGGAAAAAGTCTCTCTCAATTTAGGGGGTGTTTAGACAAAAACGTTTTATGCATTTTGCCAGTTCATCCACACGACGGCAGCATTTTAGTGTAAGTTTTTGAAAGCGATACCGTTATTGTCTTTATTATTGTAAACTAGGAAAATGCTAATTTGTGAAAACTTTAATGTTATGCACGTGCTCAGCCAACAGGCATCCATCTATAAAGGTTTCTTTACAAAGTGGCATTGCCAACTACTGGCCTGTCATTATAATAAAGCATTTTTAGTCCTTTTCACAGATCCACGTGAACTGGATTGTTTTGACAACATTGTCGTCTGTATGCAAAACTTTTTAAAAATGCAATATTAAATATTTTATAATAAAAAATATAACTTTATGATATAATTATATACACAATGATTTCATTATATTTCTAGTTGTTGTTTAAATATAAACATTTAAACAGTCATACTTGTGTTCTTGATGGATCTACTCAAACATATGCTACATAAATATTGAAGAACGGGTTGAATAAAACTATAATGAGCATGTACTATAGTTCATATTTTAGCAAAATGCTCCTTATTTGTAGCTAACATTTATGTAGCTAACTATCGAGTTTATGGACAGTGAAAGGCTTTTCTGATGTAACGTTACATGACACATATTGAACAAGCTGTTTGATGTCTTTCTGCATTTCAAACACCGATTAAGCGATTACATGAGACATTAATTCCAGTAAGATGTACTGTTCCTTTCAACACCTTCTGATAATGATTCTTGCTTATTTCGTGTTATAACTAGTAGTAAAGAGGAAGAGATGATCAGTTGATTTGATCTCATGTGACATTTGAACTGAGGCAGCTACAGCAGTCTGTCACGTCACATTAAAGAGCGCTAAAACTGGATTTATTGTTTGAATTTCATAGTAAATTTGACAGAATTTAAAAGCTGACACAATGTTACACATCAACAATAAAGCACAAAGCTTACTGTGATTTATTAAATGATAGGCACGCTACAAATAATGTTTATTTAAGTTTTGTTCACACATCAACTGAAAACATCATCTAAATATTCGGCTTAATAATATGATGAAATATTATTGGTAGACACTCGTACTGTATGTCCGATATAAATTGCTCCATTCGTGATCTGAGAACACTGACCTACCAGGCAAAGGTCAAGCAGCCTCCCATCGCATGCATTGATCTACTTTCCTCTTGACTAAGCAAGGCCACTGCCATCTAACTAACTGTCTTTAATGATAAACGTATCTTCATCTTCAAACACAACGAAGACAACAGGCTCCCAATAGTGTCATCATCTCTTTCTGTTCTTTAGTGGCTACTTATTGTAACAACGACTGTGAAAGAGGCTCAGAAATCATCTTTCTCATTGGTGGAATTCACTAGATTCACAATGCTGTTAATCAACCAATCAATGATCTTATTAGGACAAATATCCTGCCAGCTAAATTGTGTCATTTAAATTTAACTTCAGCTTAAGGATCAATAAACCAACACTAAACTCCAAGTCTTGATTTATCGCCACCTTGTCTATTGCGTCTGCCCTGACCTTATTAGTGCTGCATGATAAGGCAACGCTCACTATTGTTATTTCTATAACTCAGCCCACAGTGTTTAGAAATGAATGACGACTTAAATTGTGTGACTGGTTGAGGTGTACAAAAGGTGTACTATTACGGTTCAAAGTGATCGGACTGAAAGTGTTTCCTTTTTTTGGAGAAGAAACATACATCTACCAAATAAGTTCCTGGATGCACAATAAAAAACTCATCACTTTGCCTCAATAGATCATGTGACTGGTCCAATCTCATTGCACACCATCTAAAATATTGTTTCAGTCATTCTGAAATGCCCGAGTCAAAATTTTTCATCACATGTGACAAGCTGTATGAAGGACTGGACATTTCTTGCTTACATAGAACATATTGCTAGTCCTAAGTGGCTATTCACACAGAATGCGTTCTTGCATTGAAAAACAAGACGGGGGCAATGGAATGGGAAAAATGCAAGGTTACGATACACAAGTTGAAAGGAGCTGTATATAATTGTGTTACTGTACTAAAGCATAGAAATACAGATATTTAAGAAACATGGGTTACACTATTTTAAGGTGTCCTTGTTGCAGTGTAATTATAGATTTAAGTACTAAGTAATAATAATTAACTACATGTACTTACTATTTGTTTAGGGTTACTTGCATGTAGTAGTAGTATATATTTATTTAATGCCATGTCAGCATCTTAGGCTATTTTCATGGCAAAAACTATTTTAAAAAATACAAGTATAACAAATACAATAAAAAACAGCAAACAAACAAACACAAGTTTACACAAGATGTTTTGGTTACTTGCATGTAATTATGCATAATTTATTGTTATAATAGTAAGTACATGTAACGTGTAACAAGGACACCTTAAACTAGGGGTGGACCAGAATATTAGATTATTCGAATATTTGTTCGGTGGGTAGGCATTACATTTTACATTTTGAGATTCGAATATTCTTTTTTTTTTTTTTTTCTCGAACACCTGGCATCCCCCGCGAAACTGTTCTCATTTGCGCTTGAATATGAATCGCCCATGATTCAGTTCATCTGGAAGAGAAAACAAAAATGCAGAAGACCTCAGCTGTGTGGGAGCACTTTAAATTGAGAAAAAAAATTTTTTTCCCCACATCAAGTTTGAAAAATTACCTGAGTTCTGTTCCGCCTATTATAATAGCCTATATTGATGGTGTAAAAAAACAAGCTGCTTTTATCCGCCCTGTTAATCAGTAATTTTACACATGATAAAAACATGCACTTAATTTACTTGGAAAATACTTGCGAATAACGGAGAAAAGAAAGAGAGAGATAACAGATGCCATAGTTGAGTTCATCGCTATATGAGACCCATTAATTTAGAAATCTTAGCTGTCTAGCCAGCCTAACGTTACCTTGTTCTATTTAGCCTATTACAGTTTGTTTTCGTCAGTCCTGTCTTCTTGCGTCTTGTGTTTCCCCTCCTCTCGTGCCCATATTTGGTTTGTTCCTGTCCCCATTTAGGTTATCAGTTTATTAGTCCCTAGCTATGTGTCATTAATTATCTAGTTTTCCCCAGCGTTTAGAAGTCCTCTGCTTCCCTGCCTGTGTCCGGTCTCAATCGTCATTCGGTGATTGTCTGTATGTCTTTCCGTGTCTCCAGCGTTCCCTGAGTTTGGATGAATAAAGTCAATGTTTTGAAAAGTTCTTCGCCTCCTCGTTCCCTGGCTCCAATGTGTTGTGACAGAAGACCAGACCTAACAGTAGTAAGCGGCGTAGCCTCCTTCCGTTTTTGTTTAAGGAATTTTTTGTTGTTCCTGGTTTACTTTTTTTTCTCCCGCGGCATGGACGCCACCACCCATTTCGCCGCCCTAGCCCGTCAGGGTCTCCCCTTTTATGATTATGCCGGGGAGTTCTGTGTTCTTGACGGCGTGGGAAGACACCACTCTGAATCATCGGTTCTGGCTCGGGGCCAATTACCATCGCCCCGTAGTCTGGGAAGTGTCCGGGCCCGAGCCAGAACAAAGCCCGCCGTCGTCCGCGGCTCTCCCTCACCACCCACGCAAGCCCGTCCCCATCCACGGCCAACGCAAGTCAGCCGCCCGTGGCCAACGTAAGCCCGCTGCAGTCCATGGCCAATGCAAGCCAGCCGCCGTCCGCGGCTCTCCCAAGTCTGCATTCCCCTGGGAAATTAACGCCGATCAAGCCCCTACTTCACCCAAGGAAATTTTTTTTAGGGGGGTGGTAGTAGGGCTCCTGCCGTAGAGACGGGGGCTGGGGTTGCGGCCTCGAAGGCGGTCCCGTCATGGCCTCCCGAATCCCTCCTCTCGTGCCCACATTTCGTTTGTTCCTGTTCCTGTCCCAGTTTAGGTTATCAGCAGTGTTGGGGAAAGTTACTTTTAAAAGTAATGCATTACAATATTGCGTTACTCCCTAAAAAAGTAACTAATTATGTTACTTAGCTACTTTTTATGGAAAGTAATGCGTTACGTTACTTTTGCGTTACTTTTTAAATATGAGCAGGGCTTGATTGCTTTTAATAGAAGAAGTTCTAATTATAGCAAATGTAAAAGCCCTTTCACACCAAAAAGTGTAATGAATAAACCTCAGACACTCCACTCCCTTGGGCCCGCAGCAACACACCCGCCATGCGTGAAGTCGATTGGATGAACGGTTCTCGACATAATAAAAATGCAAACAGACACACAGAGATCCTTCCTTTATTAGAGAGAAGAATATGTTCAGCCCCCTCCCTCCGAAGCTTCGAAGCTCAAAAAAATGGTATTTGGACCAACCCAACCTTAAACCTGTAGTCTGTCATTTTTTTTTTTCAAAACATCATGAATCCATTTTCCAAAGCGTGATTTGGCTTATCCTGAATCACTACGGTACACCTATAATACATTTTTATATTCAGACTATTTTTGACTGGTTCTGGTAGGAACCTATGTGGAGTAGCCCAGTATCTGCGTGATTCGTCATAGACCTAGACAGAGAGCTCTGGTAGGGCCCTATGAAATCCATTTTATTTCTTCCCAAATTCCATTTTATTTTTTTTCCAAATTCAGTTTTTTGCGTCTTAATTTTTCTGGATTACTTTTTTTTTTTCAGTTTTAATTTTCCTGGACTCATTTTTAATGGTTCAATTAATTTTTTTTTAAACAAAATTAAAGTCTAATTAATTAAAATCGTTAAACTTAAACAATTTAACATTAATTTATTAAAAGTTTAACAAAAATTACATATTTAGGGCCCTATGAAATGTTTTATTTCTTCCCAGCTTATGTTTTGTTACCAATTATGTGGTTTAGCGTGTCTAATTATTTGAATGCATAAAAACAAGTTTAATTTTTCCCTACAATAGCCTTATAAAACTTTTTTGCGTACTTACATTTTTCTGGTTATCAAATGAAGGCATGAAACATTAATTTATCTTTTCATTAATGAAAATTAAAAGATTTTTATTTTTTTGGCAAATAAAGGGAATTTACAATTAAAATGTTGAAGAAATATTGTATGATTATTCCTTTTAAAAAATAAGGTTTTAATAAATTTAGTAGTAGTATTACATACATTCTGCTAAACAATAATACTGTATTTCTGTCACAATGTCTTCAAAGACAAAACAAACTCTTATTTTGAATGAGTTGCCATGAATACCTTAAAATTTTTGTGTGATATGACGCTAGTTTTTTATGAAACGGTAAAATGCTCAGGAAGTGACTCTCAGAGCAGTTCTGGAGATGTAGTTCACGTATTTACGTACTCATATATTGAGGCGGCAGAGGCTGAAATCACCGCGAACGTCCCGCGCGCTTCAGTACGAGTAGTAAACAAAACCGCACGTCTGGGCCATTCATTAACACAGAGACACGTAGAACATGCAGGATTCATATTTAAACAGTCTTTTTATGGCTTAATATTTACAAATACTAGTCGATATCGCGATTTGATTGAAGTGCAATTATCTACTTCTGATTAATCCATCCAAACTTTGGCAATTTCTGTGACATTCCACGTTAAACTGTAAATTCCGTTTTTCTAAGTGGATTCCACGATTCGATTTACACATTGCGGAAATCACAGGGCCCTACTCCGGCTACAATGCTCTTCCACAAGATGCACGCAGTTATGTTTATTAACCCCTAGAGCGTCAAAATTTACGGACTGCAGCTTTAAAATAAACCTGCTCAGTTTACATACTTGTTTCTCTGAAAAACAGTGCTACAGCCAGTTATTCTGCTCTTAAATGGTTGTTCTGTGTCAGAATGTCTGTTTTTGTTTTGGTCTGTGCGTTTCCGCCCACTGCCAAATTACCATATAGTATTTCGACACCCCGGGTTGCCAGTAGGCAGAAAACACAGCGTATTGCAGACACTGCAAAAGACGCGAGACGCAAACACAGCGGTCAAACACATCCATCAAGCGCATGTTCCCACAGAAAAAGCAATGGAAATGCAGCGCAGTGTTATGCAAAAACCTTCTTCATGTGTTGCACTTGGAATAGAGCTTTTTAATAAAGATAATGTTACTTGAATCATGTAGTTAAATTTGAAAAAATTTAAAAAAATCTAAATAATTTTCTTGAATCTGCCAAACGTTCTGATTTTTTTTTTTATAAAAATCAAGATTTTATTATTCTCCCTATCACCCAGCCCCAGGTGGGCATTTAGTTGATGGGCCAGTAAGTAACCACCAAGCAATGCACCCACAACACCATGGCAACTGCGTAGTAACACTCAACAAAGCACTCAGAACTCCTTACAAACCACACGCAGCGGCCTTTTTTAGCAACACCTCGGCAAACACCCACAGCACCCCAGCACTGTGCCACTGAGATCTGCACAGGTAAGCAGCACTCACACACACTTTCTTCAGAAAATATCAAAATCTAGTTCCATTTGCACTTTGTCTGAAGAACTTACAAAATAAAGACTTCATTATACATTTCACTTTAATCACGTAGAGTTTTCATTCAAGGGTCTGTGCAAGGTGTGCTGGTATAAAAACACTGTATTCTAGAATTTTCTTTAAATATATATTTTTTTTTTAATTATTGAATAAATATTAACCAAATCATCATACAATGTAATAATATAAATTTCTGTTACAATAGTTGAACTACAATAACTACAAACATTTCACTAAGTTTGCATTTATTTGATCAAAAATACATTAAAAATAGCAATATTGTGAAAAACAATACAAATTTTCAATAACTGTTTTCTATGTGAATATATTTTAAAATGCAATTTATTCCTGTGCTCAAAGCTGAATTTTCAGCATCATTACTCCAGTCTTCAGTGTCACATGATCCTTCAGAAATAATTCGAATATTCTGATCTGATGCTCAAAAAAATATTTCAGATTATTATCAATGTTGAAAACAAATAAATGCAGCTGTAGTGAACAGAAGGGACTTCTTTCAAAACAGATAAGTTGAAACATGCCTCTTATGATATATGATGCATAATAAGCATATTTACTTTCATCAGTGGAGCTGCAGCTCTTTGACTTTCCACTACTTGAAAAGAGAGAATCATCCAGTCCAGCATTATAACAGCTCCAGCCTGCAACGGGATGGGCTGCTCTGACTGTCCATCGATCGGTTTGGATTTCCATTAAAAGGAGCTGGCGCACAAGGCCTGACTGATTCAGAGCGAGTGCTTTTGGGAAGAGAGTACACTAGAGAAAATATAGCTCCTAAATAATCAATGATTGAGGGAGTAAATCAGCCAGAGTGAAAGAGGCCGAAATGTGGCCGGCAATTAATTAGGACATCTGAGGGAGTCAGATTCCATTTCTGTAGCCCACCACTCACATGCAATATCAACAGCATTAGCACAGAGAGCGGGATACAAGAAAATGATTTGGTCCGTTGAGATATAGGTCGCTGCTAAGTGGGTATAACGATTTTGCAAATACAGTAACAACCGGATCTCATGTATCATGTATCTCATGTATCTGTGGATAATATTGGCTGTATTCATTTTAAAAATGTGGTGAATGAGCTCAAATCAATGAGGCCTGCAATCAATCAGTTCCAAGAAGAAATTGAAATAAATCAAACTGATAAAAAAATATTAAAAATATAGCATAATGAGACATTTATAAGCAATTTGTTAAGTTTTTATACCCAGTATTTTTCAGTCCAATATCTAGCAAATGAAAAACATGAGGGATAAAAGGAACTATCGGATTGTGCGTTTCATTTGAATAAGTGTGAACGCTGGCATCTTAGTGCAAAACAAACAATCTTCCAAAGAAATTCTGATATGAACACAGACCAAAGACCACCTAAACTACCAAAAACATCATCAAATGTGACCCTAAAAATTCCTGCTGCTGTTTCGACTCATTTATACATTTTGAAAGCTCTTCGTGAATTATTAACTCGTAAAAATACCACCATACCTCATTTAATATACGTTTTCACTGAGAAAACCGGCCATGTCACTCTGACTTGAAGTAATAATTCAGCGTATGGTTTCTTCAACACGCAAACTATGCAGAGCCAAACAATTTTAAGCACTAGTGCAAACACTCAAGACAGCCTAAATAAACTGTGTTATTTGTGTTTATTATTTTACATGTTGTACATTTTATGCAACTATTTCTGCCATGCAATTTTTCAAATCCTTTCCCATCTTATTCAGGCTTCATATGAGGATGACACATGCACATGACAAAGTGTTACTTGAACAAGATGCTCCTGTGAACACAAGACTCTTGTGAAAGGTGCCCGTGAATAAACCCGTCCTGTATTATAGCCTGTATTATGTAGCCTGTATGCTGTGAATAAAAATACACTGCTGTTTGTTTGTATTCTGATATAACCCATATGCACTGTTTCCAGGCATGCCATAATATTGCTTAATAAATCAGGAGGACTTCACTGAATGACTCACTAGGACATTTTCCCCAAAGCAAGTTATTGTGCTTGAGTTATAAATAGCTCAAGGCTCCTCATAGTCTGAATTAGCATCGTAAAGAAACTCTCAAATCCACTCCAGCAAAGAATCAGCAAAAAAAGGGAGAGCAATATATTAAGCAAAATTAAACTTCTATAGAATTTTGCACAAGGAAGAATTTAGATAAGAAAAGAAGAAAAAAAAAAGTATAACAATGCACTTTAAAAGGGGGCAAAAGAAAAACCTGAGGTTGTCCCATTGCCCTAAAAATTCAAGTGGCAACAACATTACCAGTCAGTACATACTGTATATCACAGTGTTACATGCTTTCTTTGTCAGCCTTTAAATTATGTGCTTGCATTTTAGAATATTATGAATCAAATTACTAAATGACTGTATTAACCTACATTAAAGTCACACCAGCTAGTTAAGGAAAAAACTGCATCTTTTCACTTTTCTACATTATGCTAAGTAGTCTAATACCCTAATATTAAATAACCAGCATTAATTTCTGGTTCTTCACTTTAGGTGTAGTATATAAATAGCAATGTAAATCACTTAATTTGCATATAATAATTATTGGGCATTGTAATAATGAGTGTTCCCATATTCTCAAGCAAACAGCATCAAATGAAGTCGTTTGGCACGGAGGCGCAGTTCCCATTATAAAACACCCATGCGAATCTTAAGCGATAAATAGCATCGTAAGTTCAAACCCGAATGTCAATCTACAGCACTGGATGTGCCTGTAATGTATTTATGCATTTGTTTAGCTCTGGTGTGATGATCGGTGAGCGGGTATCGATCGCCTCACCTGCCGTTCCGCGCCTGTCCCAACAGCTCCGGCTTCGAGATGTTCTGGGGTGGCTTAAAATGCGATAGAAAAGAGCTACAGAACTGTCGCAATGTCCCAAATTGCATTTTCACCTAACCCCCCTCCTCCCTAACCGAACCCAGTAGTCTTTCACTTGAGGAAACAGCAGCAGCAGCACACCCACAGCCCCGCGACCGCTACATCCGACGCGCTGCCGTGTCGATCAAGTCCCATATTTTCCCGGAGATCTGATGGATGTGCGCCTCATGCTCCAGCCCTGAGGTGCTGCTGCGGTTGCTGGGAGCGGGGGATGGATTCTGCCTGACGGCGTGCCAGAGAGAGAGAAAAACAGCGCTGCATTTTTACCGGCTGCTGGAATATCTGGAGCTGCGTCCATGCGCCACCGTCTCGCCTCGGAGAATCAGACAAACTGGAGCAGCACAGACTCTCTCTCTCTCTCTCACACACACACATCATTCCTGACGCGCTTGCATGGGCTGCTTTATTGCACAGCTCTCTCAGTGAGAGATGCGCAAAAGGGAGCGTACTGTTACAGTGAGCTCTAACTGGAGAAGCACAGAGAGGCAAAATAGCGAACCTCCTAACCTGCATTTGTAGGTGAAAGCATATGATGTCCAAATATGCTGTCTAGGCAGTCAGCTTACTAGGTTTTGAGACTCAGCCAGTGCGCTGGACTTGATTTCAGCAACGCTCAAAGCACTGGGGTAGCGAGCTCTACAGTGCATGACTGATATATGTAACACCTTTGCGAACCAACCTAATTAGTTATTTACCTCATCGGCGCGGTTAAAAATTGGTCACTATAGGCAGTGATATTTGAAGAGGATCTGGCAACCTAGGGCGTCTCTGTACTTGGCGAATTGAATCTCCTTTGGCGTTCTGGGACGTGAGTACACGTTTTAATTTCCTAGCGCTGCTACAATCATTGATCACATTTTATGGACATTTTCTCATTTGTTTCTCTTTTTCTCTCTGTCATCGTCGTTGTAAAAGCTAATCACGACTGCCATCGTCATCATCATAATCATCATTACAAAGGATCATCACTCGAGCATCCCAGTACTCTAGTACTTAATCTAGTACAGAAATAGTAGTCTGGTACTCTAGAAAGTGTCAGAAATGATGATAACATTCTGTATAAGCCCACGCTGCAGTTTTGTCATCTGTCGCTTTAAATGCTCATGCTCTTTAAATTT
The DNA here is from genome assembly GCF_936440315.1 of Barbus barbus. Taxonomy (NCBI): domain Eukaryota; kingdom Metazoa; phylum Chordata; class Actinopteri; order Cypriniformes; family Cyprinidae; genus Barbus; species Barbus barbus. Next base: position 5,378,466 of record NC_136755.1, read on the forward strand.
GGGTGGATTCTGATTGGTTGCCTGCCAACGGTTTTTATACTTAAACAACTGAAAAAAATAATTCTGAAAGTAATTCCAACCATATGGTATCTCCTTGCTGTTATTGTTGTGGTGTAAAATTTGCTGTTCTCTTACAATTATTAAAACTTCATAGTTATAGTTATAATCCTTGGTGTGAATGGGCCTTTATGTTGTGACTGGTTGAAGGAATAGTTCACCCAAAAATGAAAATTTCCTTAAAAAGTCATCACCCTCAGGCCATCCATGATGTAGATGAGTTTGTTTCTTTCATGGGAACAGATTTGGAGAAATTTAGCATTACATCACTCATCAATGGTTCGTCTGCAGTGAATGGGTGCCGTCAGAATGAGAGTCCTGATAACAGCTGATAAAAACATCACAGTAATCCACAATTATTATTAAAGCACCCAATAATGAAGTGAAACGTGGATGTGTCACATGTCTAAAGCAAAGTGAACTTTCCTTTATCAGCTCACCTTTTTACATAAACAATGAGAAACCATACAAACATTCATTTGGCCCCTCCATTCAAGTGCTCGGTTCACAATATGCGCATATCAGCGGCTCATTGGTCTCCGGTTCAGTTCAGTGACAGTCGGAGGAACTGGAGTGCTGAATGAGTTGGCAAAAACAGCATCATAGGATTATGCCGGTATTTTGGCTGATTTTGAGTCGCAAGTGAGTTTTGATTGAGTAACTTGTAGATCTGTGCTGCTCGAGCCACGAACTGTTTCAGATGATTAGACGATTCTGGTTCAAGTAGTTTGCCAAAAATAACTGGTTCAAAAGAACAATTTGTTCTCAAACTGGACATCAGACGTTTGCCTGAGGCTCTGGATTACAGGTAATAATGTCATAAATAATGTTCAGTTTTTTTGCACAGACTGATTGTTTTGCTTCACAATACCTTAATATATCATCAGGTGTCTTTGATGTGTGTTTTTTAATTATTATTCTCAAAGACCAGCAGCTGCTGAATTGCATTTTTTTTTATGACTAAGGACCACGGTAAAGACGGCTACATCTTGGAGGGTGAGTAAATTAACAGCAGGTTTTAATTCTTTATGTGAACTATCCCTTTAAAACATCTTGATGGATTTGTTTCTTACAAACATGCAGCTTTTCTCTTCACAAGATGTTAATTGATGGACAGGAGAGGTGTGCATTACTTGTGGATTATTGTGATGTTTTTAGCAGCTATTTGGACTCTCATTCTGACGGCACCCATTCACTGCAGAGGATCCATTGGGGAGCATGTGACAATGCTAAATTTCCTCAAATCTGTTCCCATGAAGAAACAAACTCATCTAAATCTAGGTTGGCTTGAGGGTGAGCACATTTTCAACTAATTTCAATTTTGTGTGAACTACTCCTTTAATATGGTGGTGTTTTTGTCTGCAACAGTAATATAGAGACACTGTGAGAGGTCACTGGAAGGAAGTTGTGTGTTCTTGCATTCAAAAAACAGCTGAGCACAGCTGAATGAAACAGAACCTTGAGACATGACAATTATGATGTTTCTGACACAGAAAAAAACAGCAAGATGCAATGAAACAGCCAAATACATTTTCAGATCAGATGGAACTGCTCCATCTCATGCGTCCCATTCCAACTACTAGATGTAATAATATGTTGAAAATTTGAGCAGTCAAACTTGCTGAAAAAATAATTGCTGAAAAACTGAATTACCGTCATAACTAATTATTACCATCATCTATCTGAGCTCAATGTGTGAGTCCGTCTGACGCTGATGTAGCCTGTGTAGTCAGTGCACTTTCCTCATTAGTTGCTGGACCACTTACAGCCCCTAATGATCCGCTGGAAAGAGTCTGACGGGATCTCTAGTCCACTTTATGAGTCAGGCCAGAGATAATGGGTATTGCTTCCTGTAGCTTAGTAGTGAAATATCTGGTCAAGTCATGAAGGTTGTAAGCATCACTAGTACTATTATTATGTAAAGCAACCCACACTTAACCCTAAGCATTGTCCAGTATTTTTTACCCATGTGAAAAAATTGTGTTTAATTGTATCGAATGCGCACTTGCGGAATAGTTCACCCCAAAATTAAAATTTTGTCATTATAATTTTTGTTCCTACTATGGTAGTGAATTGGGGCCAACATCTGTTTGCTTACCAACATTCTTCAAAATATCTTCGTTTTTTGCTCAAAAGAAGAAAGAAATTTTCATTTTTGGTTGAAAAGTGGGTCAAAAAAGTACTTTAAAATAACTGCATTAAATATAAATTTAAACTATAAAACATTTTCATGCAGTTGCATGCAATTGATTATCCAAAAACATTATATTCAGTTCACACTTAAAGCTGCAGTCCGTAAGTTTTGCCTCTTTGTCGCCATCTCTGTTGAAAACCTGGTACTGCAGCCAGGTGTGGAATTATCTTTCTTGCGTGGGCTGTACTCTGGCACGGCTTCAGCGTGGATGAATCTAATGTTTTGAGGTGAATGTGTAGCTGTCAGTCACCGCACCGGTGTGAATCAAACACTTAGTAATCACAGATTCTATCCTACATCTTGGAATATATGACCCAAATCAGAATTTTCACCAGATATTGTCATCTGAGCAAGTAACAAGTCTGCCACGTATGTTCTGCCCAATTTAGGAAAAAAAACATTACCATAAATCGTGCTACCAACGGTGAATAAAATCGAACGATCGGTTAGCTCATATCACATCAAACGGTGCAAATTCTTTTAACCCCAAAAGCAAACTATGCTCCCTTCGCACTGGTTTTCTTTAAAATACAAATCTTGTGTAATCCCAGGCTATCTGTTATAAGAAGCGCAAAACTTCTTTATGTTTACAGACATGACGTAATGACGCAGTGCCATGCTCGAAAACATAATTATAAGATAACCGTTGTGAATCGGGCTAAAGTAAGGTGATGGTTTTGAACACTGGCTGGATATGTATTTGCTCAAATATTGATTTTGGATCATTTTTAACCAAAAAAGTTAAGGACTGCAGCTTTAAGTATATTCCTTTAAACTATATTATTTCTGTAATAAGTACTCTTTTAAAATGTATGCTGAAATGTATCTTTTTCAGAAGGGTAATGTCATAATAATCGTAATGATACTGACAAGCAACCACATATTAATCGCAACATCCTAGTACAATAGCAGCGAGCTTTGCACATTCACTTCTTAAAATGTAACAATGCAGTCACTGCAAAATCCATATCCATCAGTTTTAACCTCAGGTACCTCTGATGCAACTGTCACTGTAAACTGAATGTTGCTTTGAATAAGAAAGTGTTAACCAGATATCCAAGATAATTGTCGCAGAAGAGAATTAAGGAGCTCCTTCAAAACCCTCAATGCATGGGTGTGGCTGAATATTACAAAGATCTCAAATATTTGCAGTTTTCTGTTTATTAATGCTGCTTTGAGTGATGTTCTTAATTATAACATATCAAATGAGAAAATAGTGAAGAAATCCTTAAAGGGATAGTTCACCCAAAAATGAAAATTCTGTCACACACCCTCAAGTAGTTCCAGACCTGTATGAATTTCTTTGTTCTGCTGAACACAAAGGAAGATATTCTGGAGAAAGTTTGTAACCAGGCTGTTTAGGGGCACCATTGACTTCCATAGTAGAAAAAAAAAATTGTATGGAAGTCAATGGTGCCCCAGAAGTGTTCTGCTTCCCACATTCCTCAGAATATCTTCCTTTGTGTTCAGCAGAACAAAGACATTCATACAGGTTTGGAACTACTTGAGGGTGTGTGACAGAATTTTCATTTTTGGGTGAACTATCCCTTTAAATGGAAAAATAAATCATATTGCTAAGACAATAACAAATATGCATGTAACAGCAGTGAGGCCTGTTTTCTTCAATATGAATTACACCAATAATAAAAGTGCTTGATTTGAGTAATTTCCACTCTAAAAATAACCCTTTAATTATCCTCAAAGCATCCTAATTGAAACCCTTCTCACAACATCAGACCGAATGAGCAACATTTTACACTGTCTGAGACCAAGTAAGGTGAATAAGGTATGAATTTCTGACCTGTCTGGGATCCCTGAACCGTTTCTGAGAGGGTCCTGGTTTGCTCCGGCTGGGCTGCCCCTTACTTTGGCTTGGGGCCCTGATCTGGACCCCTCAGGATCGCTGTAGAACCACACTCCTGACTTGGTGAGGATTTCTTGTTGTTTTCGGCACAGGTTGCATACCCACATTACCTACATATAAAATGGCAATTAATATTGGGGGAATTCAGGGAAATATGAGATAAGAAGCATTAAAGCAATACAATAACAAACCAAGATGTGCAGTTTTCATGGAGGGATGGTCTTCTAACTATTTCTTTTTATAATACAGATGCTACAAACATAACGCGGGTCAGTCAGAGGACCTTTGTTGAAACCCCTGCACCGTCTGTCAGGGTAAGCAGATGATTCAACTATCACAGTATCTTCTGCTATGGCTAATAAAACATCTATCCATCCATTTTCCAAACCGATTGTCCTATGTAGTGTTGTGGTGATGCTCCTGAGACCCTGCATCCTCATATGAGGACATTATATTTCAGGGAATTTCTCTGAGACTAACATGCCACAGTTTTAAGTCTGGATGTCCTGTACAGAGCACATTCAGGGCTTCACCATGACCACTCTCTCTCCTTGGTCTTCAAAAATGACTGACATTAATTTAGTGATCAAATGTAACACCCTTATGGAAATATAATATTTTATAATTATCATTTAAATCTGACTCATTTTTAAACTGTCTGTCATAAATCAACATCTCAGGAAAATGTTATGGGGTTTCAAATCAAAATATGACTTTGATTTCATGCATGTCCTCAGCTGAGGACACCGGGACTAAAAGCATGTTTATTACGCATTTTGGGAGACACAACAACTGAATAGGGAAAGAAAATATTTCAATATTCCTATGAAATATTATATATTATTATGAAAATCTTGTCAATTATTATACTTCTGCTTTTCATTACATATTGCCCCAAAAACACATTAATATGCAAATTAGATACAGTTTACGGATACATTGTATATAATGGGAAAACCTGCTTGTGGCCATTTTACACACATTTTGCATAAAGAAAAATGGTATATAAAATCATTATGTTACAACATAGTTCAGAATAATCTTTATACAAAGTCTGGTATAAAAAAAAATCCTGAAACCTAAAAATGTATTGGTGATTTTTAAAAATCAGTTGTTTTTGCCTATGCATGTTCAGTCATGTCTTTTTATTTATTTATTTTTAAACTGAGTCCCAGTGTCCTCTACCGAGGACATAGCATAACATATGAATGAAATATCATTTTGATTTTTTTTTTCTTATGCTTTAAACAATGTAATGACATAAATACTAATTTATTCCTAAAATTGTTTTTCTGTGTCTCATGAGATTATTCGAAGAAAAAAAAAGTAGAATAAACTTTATTTTATAAAACGGATATTTCCAGTGCTTGATTCTGATTGGCTGAGCTCTCCGCTGTCATCTTACATTGCACATAGTTGCTGAATGGCAGATGCGGGATGACACGTGACTGTGTGATGTAACCTATTAGAATATACCCTAAAATCCAAGATATGAGGGAAAAAATGCATCTGTATGGGTTTGTGTCTAATATTTATATCTTATGATATAGTTCAGCAATATCACATGAGTAAGAGTGCTTTTTTCCCGTATATCTGCACGATTTCAAACGTGATATTGATTTTATACAAAAGTTCAACAAACAATAAACATTTTAGACACAACATTGTCAGGATTGTCTGTTGTTGCTCTATTTCACAAACGAACATAGTTCCAAAAAAAAAAGCCTCAACAAAACTTTATTGAATTTTTGGTTTTGAATGAAAAGCATGAGTGAATGATTCAATGTTTTTAAAGAGAGTAACTTGCTTCGTTGCTGAATGAATCTGCCATTTGAACAAATCTGTTATCTTGTTAAAATAGTGACTTGCCGCCACTTACTTGCGGCTTTAGTTTCATATTTAGAGTATGATTTCATTCAAATAGTAATATTTTCATATTTCAATATTTATTTATTTTTCTATGTTGACTCATCATCAACTTTTCTGTAATGTTTATTCAATGCTTTTCTTATTTAACACAGTAATGGCTTTAAATTATCTTTTGGGGGGTCATTTCAGAGCCCAACTCTGTGTGATTAATTAGATAATCCAGCCTGGTCTCATGTTAATACGTAGGTATTAATACGTAACATTTACAAGCACAAAACGTACATTTTTGTACGTTTTTATTGATGCTAAAACGCACAATTTAGATGTATTTCAACGTTTAAAACGTACAAATCGATACGTATTTTTTTAGCTCAAAAACGTACAAATATTTACGTATCTTTTATATCATTAAGATATTCGTATCAATGCATTTTTATCATTTTATCAACAAGCAATTTAGATTTTTAGACCCCATAACCTACCCCCGAACCTACCCATTTTATAGCAAAGATGTTTACGGTCGCTGGACTCGCTGGAAATCGAGATAAATGAAGGTAAATGTACGTTTTATAGAACCACATTTTACGTAAAATACATACGAATTATCATGAGATCACGTTGGATAATCAGCACATCATGTAATTAATTAAATTAAACATTTTAATCACTTGACAACACTAATTTAAATACAAGATGTACACGTTTGAATAGAAATGACATTAAAGTATATTTAAGTTTATCATACATGCTTGTCAGTACATCCAGTAGTTCACTTCAACCATATTTCAAAGACAACAGAAGTAATTATGAAATTACATATTACCGTAATGACCCAAATATAAGATGACCCTGATTATAAGACGACCCCCCTTTTTCCAGATGTACCTTTTTTGAAAACCAATTTTTTTTTCGCAGTAAAACACATTTTTTCTTAAATTATTTTCATATTGCATATTTTTCCTATTTAAATTTTTGTTTTGAAAGTATGGTAAATATTGGTAAAATGTACCAATGATGACATTTAAAATATACACATTTTGATATACCATAAAAATAACAGGTAGCCCATCTGAATTATATAACATTTAGGCTATCCAACTCATAGAAGCCTACCAAAAATGCTTTACAGTAGAAGTGAAATCTTATTGTAGTCTTCAAATCAGGGTACGGTCTAACGCTTTAAAATCACTTACAGAGGAAGTTTGGTCCCATCAGACACGACTCATGCCGCTGTTTTCACTCACGATCTTTACAACACACATTACATTACATATTTCATGGCACACTCGTTTTATGCGTGTTTGGCACCACCTATTATTGTGGGTGTATTATTGACATGTCAAAGTCTAGACCCTGAATATAAGGCGACCACGTTTTTTCAGATGTATTTCCAAAAAAAAAAAAAACACATTGTCTTATATTCAGGTCAATATGGTAAGATACACTTAAGGGTGTTTTCACACCAGAAAAGTCTGCTAGTTCACTTGCTTTGGTCAGGACCAAATACAATGTTGATTTTTTTTTATTTGGTGCGGTTCGCTTTCACACTGCCCTTTCTGCAAGTGAACCAGAAACTGTACACTCACACAATAAAGTCACACACTCACATTTAAACTGAGCGAGAGACAGTGAGAGCAAGTAAATCAATGACAACCATTAGAGCTGCTGCTGGAGGAGAGCGGTCACCTGCCTTTGCTGAGTCACCAGAGAGAGACAGAAAGACAAAAGGGAGAAAATGAGTTTGTGTGTGAATGGAATGGGCTCAGAAAATAGAACAAGAAGGCCATTAGGAAAGGAAATATCGCCTGAACTGCTTTCAAATGGACTGTGGACATTAAAGTGCTCAATGCAAATGTTGCTACATGAGAAATGCATTACTGCAGAGTACTGCATTTTAGAGGAACACAAAGAAACCACTGACTAATACAAGACTTGCAGTATAAAACACTGTGAACAACATAATCAAATTCAAAACTATTTAAAAAACTATTGATTAGAAACAGCACAGTTGAAGTTAACCATGCGTATACTAGTTTACAAGCAGAGACTTGATTAAGTCATTGGTAGTGATTTATGAAAGTGTGCGGTCATTGCATTGCTTTTTTGGCATCAGTTGTTTGCTGCGTTTCTTGATTGGTGGATATTTCTCTGAGGGATCATGGGTAGTGTAGTTCGTCACAGGGAACTACACTGATAAAATTATTATTACTTTAAATTAAGATAATAGCACATTTACAGCATCAACTCTTCATTATCTCTGTGTATTTGTGTGTGTCTGTGTGTGTGTGTGTGTGTGTTTTCTATCATATAATGTTTTTGGTCTACGAACCAGAGGAATGGGAGAACATACTTCTCAGTGGCGCAGTCATTGATATTGCTTAAAAATTAAGATAAAATAATGCTGACTGATAGCTTCAAAAGTAAATAACCGATAAACAACCTCAGAGCTCATGGTAGGTTTTTACAGGCGTATAAGTTAGTGCTAAAAGTTAATTCCTCTATGGAGAAAATGAATGGGATCTTTAATTCCAGCACCAAACTGTTGCATGCTAATCCTCATGAATTAAATAGTTTACTAACTTTTAATAAATGTATTCATTGAATTTATTTGTTTACAATAGAATGTTGTAATACTATATGGGGTAAGTTGTCACAGCCTGAAAAAGTGTACACTTTTCAGTGTATTAAAATAGTTCAGTTCTTTCAGTGATATCTATTAGACGCATGAACGTCTATATCCTACGCTCAGTTTGTTTGTTCACTTGTTTACTTAAAAATATTTTATTTTAGGACAAAACTGAAAAAAAAAAAAAAAAAAAACCTAATTCGAGACATTTTTTTAAACTGCTAGATAAAACGCACATTTATGTAACTGGACTGAAAAAAAAAAAATTAGTCTCACCTAAACTTGTGGAATGTCTCGAAAACCTTTAACATCAAACTTTACGCATAATAAATTATTTTCCTACCCATTTCGTCGTTGCGAGTCATTTTGTGTCCGTCGAGACGCGATGAACGGCGACAGAGAGGATGTTTATAGCGTTTAAAGGACTCTGCTGCGTCTTCTGCTTCCGTCAGAACGAGAAACTGGATTCTGAGCACGGCATGAGAAGCCGCTGTCGGTTCTGCGCATGTCTAACAGCGAAACCCATCGGCTGCATGCGCGAAGAAGATAAGGAAGTCACTGCTCTTCGCTTTAGCCTACATTATTCACGGATCCTGCCGCTATCAAGCCACTAAGCCGGAATTCAGTTCATTACGAATGCATGCCGCCTCAAACCGCCCGAAAAACACAGGAAAAAACAGACACGAAGCTGCAGCCAAACACTGTAAACACTAAAAAGCGGAATGCATTCAAACAATGTAAGTGAATGAGCCTCCTCTCTCAAAAGCTGTAATGAAGTTCACCTAACATGACCTCACAATGTGTGAATGAAGTCTAAGTGGACTTAACTATGATTTGCAATGCAAATATTGTTGTTTTCACTAAATACATTAAATTGAAATGGTTAAAAACATCAATACGCTGTAGCATGAGGGAAACACGAAGTCAGACACCATTAAACTCGCTTCATTCTGACCCAAGGCTTCACAGTGCAACAGAATCAGCTCTTATTCACCAGGACTTCAATTGAGCAAGTTTACCAAGAAGAAGTCTAATTGGAATAATGTTGACTTCAAACAAAACAACTAGCTAAAATAAAACAGCATCAACAAAATTACACAGATCCAAAACCTCTAATAATTCCAAAAACCTATTTACACATTCCCATCTGTCACAGCACAAGAAACAGTGTTGTTATAAAACATCTGTCACAGCACTCGTGTACACACACACACACACACACACAATGTGTCTGAAATAAGTGGAAACGACTAATCTAAATCAAGTAGCCTTCAGGGATACTTGGAAAGCACATCGGTAAAGCATTAAAAGTTAAAGGGGATCAAAACTTTGATTACATTTATTAAATTAGTAATCCTTAATAAAAATTATGTCGGTTCAGATATGCATCTGAAAATATATGTAAAAGTTCCATTACCTTGCACAGCTATTTTAATGTCTATATAATAATGTTTGTGTTAGCACTAAACTAACATGACACAAATATTCACCCTATTTTTTTTTTCATTATAATTTTTATTTTATTATAAATTATTTGACCTCATAATGTTTCATCAAAAACTGGACCTTTTCAGTGAAAACGTCAGACTTCAAAGATGTAGAAGAGTTAGTTTGTTCATCTGAACAGATTTGGAGAAATGTAGCATTATATCACTTGCTCAGCAATGGTTCCTCTGCAGTGAATGGGTGCCGTCAGAACGAGAGTCCAAACAGCTGATAAAAACATCACAATAATCCACACCACTCCAGTCCAGCAATTAGTTATTTTTGACTTTAAACTATGTCTTCTGGCCAAAATGTTTTTATCAGCTGTTTGGTCTCTCATTCTGACGGCACCCATTCACTGCAGAGGATCCATGTGTGAGTGATGTAATGTTAAATTTCTCCTTGATTTATTTTTTTTTTTCCAATGAAGAAACAAACTCCTCCACATCTTGGATGACCTGAGGGTGACAATTTTCAGCAAATTTTCATTTTTGGGTGAACAATTTATAAAGGCGATATTTTCATAAATATGTCCAGCGACAGTATAATATAATATTCAGCTATGCATTTTAACACAGAATTGGGTGTTGATCCTTTTAAAGTAGAATTATATACTGTAACTCAATTATTGTAAAGTATTGATACACTGTAAAAAAAAAAAAAAAGTTGAGCAAACATAAAATTTTAACGCAACCAGCTTCAGCAGATTTTTGAGATCTCTCAACATTTTGTTGTATAAACTTAAAACAACAACTTCAGTAAACTCAAAAATCTGCTGAAGCTGGTTGCCTTAAACGTTTAAGTTTGCTCAACTTTCTATTTATTTTATAAATAAACTTTGCTGTAAATCAAAGGATGAGAGAACTTAAACGTTTAAGGCTCAACATTTTTTTTTTTTACAGTTACCCGCTATGAATGCATTTTATGGTTAGTTAATGTTATTATTATAAAGTGTGTGGGTTTTTTTGTCAGTTGTCCTCCCATATGAAATGTTGTGTTTGTGTTTAAGGGCGTGGAGCAAGAGCTCCATGACATCACTGTCCCAGCGCTGAAAAAGAAGCTGGTCATCTAGCACTGCACGGGAACTCAATCCATGGCCTCACTAACATGTGGAGCCATTGACACTGACATCAGACACAGCAGCGTCGGTATCCATGACAGCCCAACACCACAGCCACAGCACCACGGGAATAAAACAACCCGCTGAGCTCCAGTCAGCTTCCAAAATCCAAATTCATCACAATTCATTTCATTTCACACAATTATGCCGCAATCATCCATATTGATCTCAAGCCATGAAACTAATCGAACAAAAGCTCATGTGCCAAGTAAGTGCATGAACAGTTTATCGCAAAACTACCATCTAGATAAATACATATTTTGGTTTGCCGTCCCATATACTTCTGATTTAAAACCTCAGCGCTGAGATCTCATCAAAACCCACTCTACTGTTTCCTTCTGACGCTTGAAGTAGACCTACACAGTCTTTGCCTCCACCAACAAGAACTCAAACTGGGTGACCATTGCTAACTACATACAAGTGTTGTTTATCACAGTGTTATCTCATCAGAAACACGTACAGATCTTCCTGCTGCTGTGCCCTCACTAAACACTATACATTATGCACACCATTCATCATTCATGAGCTGTGAATAGTGAATTAGTCACTGATTAACAATTGACCATCAGTAAAGTTATTTTCCACATTCTTCTGCTCCTCCGAGGGCAGAGAGCACAGGCGGCCGACAAATTAGGATGTAAATAATCTCTATACACTAAAAGCAACTGTCTGGCTGAAGCAGCTGTCTGAGTTGAGCTAATATCAACTCACAAACAAAGCTGTTTTCACAACAGGGGCCGCATTAAATGAAGTGACTTGTTTACATAAATCATTTGAAATTATGCCAGAGTTACATATATATGTAACCCTGTTCAGTGAACAGCTTTCCTGTTTGATGTTCAATCAGTTACTTTAGTGTGAGTGTCAAATCGGCCTGAAAACCTGATGATCAAAATCAAGAGAAAATATTGCATTGAGTAGATGATAATAATAGGAATGTTTCTTGAGCAGCAAATCAGCATATTAGAATGATTTCTGAAGGTTCATGTGACACTGAAGACTGGAAATTCAGCTTTGATCACAGGAGTGAATTATATATTACAATAGAAAACAGTTATGTTGAATTGTAATAATATTACAGTTTTTACTGTATTTTTGATCAAATAAATGCAGTATTGCTGAGCATAGAGACTTTAGAACGTTAGAAAATCTTGAACCAACCCCAAACTTCTGTAGTATAAATATATGTATAGTATAAATAATGGCATTATAAATATATTAATAGTCCTAAACATTTCATTTTCTTTCACACTAATGGGACAATAATCTGCCCGCAGCATGTGACAATTAAGTGCATTATTTTTGGATACATCCGAATGTCATTGTAATTCACTGTTATACAATATTAATGGTCCATGATAAAAGGGCTTGTGAGAATTTAGTCATAATGATAAAAGCATAAAGAGAAAATAAACACTAAGAAAATGAGGAGCTGCTGAACAATTTGTCCCCTTGCTGTAAATGTATGCGAGAAAGTGAGAGTGTGATGGAAGTGTGCGAGAGATAAAAAAAACTAAGAAAATGAGAGGAACAGAGGGAAATGTACTGTAATATTAGTATTGATTCATGTATTCAAGTCTAAACTTCAACGGTTCACTGACTACTGTAAGACAAAACTACAGTTAGATAAAAATGTGATAATAGGTGTTTGAAGGCACAGAGGAAAGGCTGAATATAATGAGAGACGATGCCCACTAGTGGAAACAGTACTGTGTTGGTTTCATAAAAATAGACTGTATTCTTTTAAAAAATTAAATGAAAATAAAGGAAGAACAAAACTAGTGCTGCTGGTTGGTTAGTGCTGATAGTTTGCAAAAAAAAGACCTAATACTACCCAATTAGATTATGCTGAGTTAAAAATATTAATAAAAACTTTCCATCACACACTATTTTTCACAAAATAAGAATAAATACTTGTCTGATTATATACAGTTGAGGTCAAAAGTTTACATCTCCCTTTTAGTACTGACTTGAATAAGATATTTCATATAAAAGATGTTTACATATAGTCCACAAGAGAAAATAGTTGAATTGATCAAAAATGACCCCGTTCAAAAGTTTACATCCCCTTGACTCTTAATACTGTGCTGTTACCTGAACGATCCACAGCTGTGTTTTTTAGTGATAGTTGTTCTTGAGTCCCCTGTTTGTCCTGAACAGTTCAACTGCCTGCAGTTCTTCAGAAAAATCCTTCAGGTCCCACAAATTCTTTGGTTTTCCAGCATTCTTGTTTATTTGAACCCTTTCCAACAATGTCTGTATGATTTTAAGATCCATCTTTTCACATCGAGGACAACTGAAGGACTCGTATGCAACTATTACAAAAGGTCCAAAATGCTCAATGATGCTCCAGAAGGAAAAACCACGCATTAAGAGTCAGGGGGTGAAAACTTTTTTTATTTGAAGATCAGGGTAAATTGATCTTATTGATCACCTAACGAATCTTCGAAAACAACAATGCTACAAAATGCACATCATATTTTGTAAGAAAGTGTGACTATATAGCAAGAGCAAAACAGCCACTATTTTTGGAATCAGCACCCCAAAATTACTTATTCTATGATTTTTGGCATTAACACGTAAGTTACATCTGATGAAATGTTTGATTAAAACATTACAATTAAGTAAAAGTTAATTCTGATATTATTCGTCAGCATATCTGTTCTCCTGTCTCTCAAAGTGTCCAGATTTGTAATCCTCTTGCAGATGCTCATTTAGATAACTAGGTGGCGACAGCATGTTGAAAATACATATCCGCAAACTAGTGATCTGTAGTACTTGAAAAATGTGTGTGTGTGTGTGTGTACTATTACATATGTACATATGCAGTGTTGGGTAGTAACTGATTACATGTAATCTGGATTATGTAATCAGATTCCACTTTTAATTAGATATTACATTCAAAATACTCGTAATCAGTTACTTATTGTTTCTCCCTAATTTTCTTTGTCATCTTATCATCAACCATTCAGAAAGTCGTCCAGTTTTGTGGACAATCACACAAACCAGTCACTAGTCCGGCGGCTGTAATAACACAGAAAATTGAGAGGCTACACAGTATTTGACCCCTGGATTTACAAAAATTATTTTATAATGATATGCTTTAAAAAATATATGCTTTTCATTAAACTCACAAACCCCCTGCAATTTCTTCATGAAGTCCAGTTGGAGAAACCTTGACTTAATTTAAAGTATAACGCACTTCATGTTGTTAAAAACAATAAATGTAATATATTGTCTTTCTGTTTGTATTATTTTATCAATATGGTACCATATTATCCTATTTATATCAATAAAGAAGTTAAATCAAAGGTAATCAAAAAGTAATGGACTACACCTACCAGGTTGTAGTCCATTATGTTCTGTCATAGATCAAGAGCTGAGGAGCCCATTAGAAAGACATTGGAATATTCTGGGGCTTTATTTTCTTGTTACATTTCAGTACCCTCTTGTGGTCATGAGATTAAATGGTTAAAGGGGTCATATGATGCGATTTCAAGTTTTCCTTTCTCTTTGGAGTGTTACAAGCTGTTTTTGTATAGATGAGATCCCTGAAGTTGCAAAGACTAAAGTCTCAAACCCAAAGAGATATTCTTTATAAAAGTTAAGACTCGACCACGCCCCCTAAAACGGCTCATTCAAACACACCCCCACATGTCTATGTCACTGTGTGGGGAGATTCGCAAAACACCTCCCAAACGTTTACGCAATGAAAGAAGGCGTAACTATTATTCTCGCTGTAGTACTGTTGCTGCCGCCGGCGCCATGTCCTGGAGACGCTGTGTTTCGTTGTGAAAGCGAAAGTATTTTGTTTGTACTTCCAAAAGAGGACACAAGAAGAAATCAGTGGTAAAGTTGTATTTACAACACTATTCCAGAGCAGTACAACCCAAATAATAGAGTGTGTGCAGCGCATTTTACGGAGGACTGTTTCCTGAAGTTGGAACAGTAGCCTACAATGCTGGCTGCACAAAGGCTGTTTCTATAAAATGGGGCAATTCCAACTTTGCAAGGACAGTCTGACACTTCTGACTCGCAGCCTGTAAGTAGGGGTGTGCGATATGACGATTTTTGATCGTGGACGATAAAAATGTCTCCACGATCTGCTTTTGAAGAAATATCGTAGTATCGCGCTACCGCGCACATTGTCAAATACAGTTCTGGCGCCGCCGTCTCTATATACTGTACAACACGACATACAGCAGTAGAGTTACTCTGACAGGACACTGCACTTATTCGCGATCTCAAAAGTACATTATTTGCATACAAGCCTTGCTGGTTAAATGTTTAATTCGCGCGCTGGTCTGACGTGCGCTTGTTCTGAGCGCATTCACCTGAAGCACGCGCACTAAAACGCCTGTCTAACAGCGCCTGATTACTCAACTAACTTTTGCGCTAATACTGTCAAAACACACAAGGTTTACATACAGACTCAGTTGGTTATCTCTAAAATAAAAGTAAATAAGAGAGAAACGGATGCATGCCTGTACTGTATATTAGATGCGTGCAGCTCTTAAAGGGACAGGACACTAAACGTGCTGTCGACTGTCATTAAAGGGATAGTTCACCCTAAAATTTAATTTCTGTCATTATTTACTCAGTGGAAAACCAAACAGTTGCTGGTCCACATTGACTTTGATAGCAGGAAAGAAAAATCCTATAGAAGTCACTGAGGACCAGCAAGTGTTTGGTTTTCCACCTTCTTCAAAATAGCATTTATGTTCAGCAGAAGAAAGAAACTCATTCCGGTTTAAAACAACTTTTGAGTTAATGATGGAATAAAAATAAAACATTATGACAGAATTGACAGACAGATGACAGAATATTTATTTTTGGGGGAACTATTCATTTAACGTTAACAAAACAACAAAACGCAAAAGAGAAAAATCACTCACTATTCTTGACTGAAAAACTTTAATACAGTTGCTTTAGGAATCAGTCTATCTAGTGTTTTATTTTTATATTTGTTCATTCAATTTCATTGAATGCTCTGCTAAATACACCTATTGTACCTGAAAATAAAGCACTGTTTGTTTTATTTGTATATTATGTGTATTTGTAATGTGTATCTTTGTTCTTATTTTTTAATAAGAAAAATTAAATAATGACAAAGATTTTTATCTTCGCCCACTTTGGCCTAAATATCTGCCATGCATCTTTGTCTTTCTAGTTTGGCTGTAATGCTCAGACAACTTGTAAAACCAAAATAGTAAAACTAACAAAGAATCGTGATAAAAATCGTGAATCGTGATATTTCTATAAAAAATCGTGATATGATATTTTTCCCATATCGCCCACCCCTACCTGTAAGTATGTTTTCTTATTTAAAGAATTTGCCATTTCACGATTCAAGCGCGAGTTTTGAGCTGTGTAGAGTTGTTTGTCATTTCTCCGATCACAAATACAAACATGGTAATGTTTACAGTAAAAGGGCAGTATATGTCATTGTAATCAGTAATTATGTCCCCATGCACTGGATGCAACAAATGCCTCATTTATAATGGGTTTTATTGTTTTTGTGTTGTCGCGCACACGGCATCACAATACGGTGAGGGGCGTAACATTCCCATTAAACGCTTGATGTATTCGGCCAATCACAACGCACTGGATAGCTGGCCAATCAGAGCATGCCTTGCTTCTCAGAATGATGAGCTTTGTAAAAAACAGACGCCTTTGAGAAAGGTGGAGCATAGAGGAGCAACAACAATGTACAGTATGTGGAAAATGTGTTTTTTTTTTTACCTTAAACCGCATAAACACATTGAATTACACCAAATACACAAAATAATGTTCTTTTTAGCAACGTCATATGACCCCTTTAACTTCCTGAGTAATCAAAAACCACCAAATTCAGATACAACATGAAAGATGTAGAAATCCGACATACTGTACAGTACAGACACAGTGGTGAAGGGGTTTTTATACGACTTGTCTACAGACTCTATGCTGAGAGAGAGAAGTTAGACGTACTTTGTTGGAGCGGAGGGAGACGCGTCCTCCACAACGCGCGCAGAACTTGGTTTGGCAATAAGAACAGACGCGGCCGCAGCCATCGGCAAACTTGGTTTTGTGGCAGATCCCACAGGTGGGCGAGTCTCCCTTCTGCTCCGGGTTCTTCTGAGTCTCCTCTCCGATCTTCTTCACCTGGTCCTTGTACATTTCAAACTGCTGATGCAGCTTCCTGTGGAGAGCAGAGAGGGACATTTAGTGTTTTCTTGTAGTTGTAGGTGTGAAGAGCTGCTCCTGGATCAGTCTGAGTTTATGCTGTGACAGGGTTGACAGCCTGTACCTTTTATTCGGAGAATGTATAAAACAAGAAAACCGCAATGGTTTGACACATGAGTGTTGTGGTTCTTTGGGTTTTAGAGAGCACTGGGGATGTAAACATGACTTAAGTTCTTTATTCAGTAGTAATTGCATTAATATATCAGAGTTGACACTCTGGGTTAATTCCTATTTTCCATTCATCAGTCAAACCATATTGAAACGAGACCGTAACCACTGATAGGATGCGTCTAATGCTATAATAAGACTCGGGATGAGACAGTGTGCCGGTTTGACAGGATCCAAACCTAATGCAGACAGACTCGATCAATAATCTATCCCGAGAAAACACTTACTCATCAGATGTTATTGATCCGGAGGGCATTTTCCATTGTTTTCCATTGCAGTGAAGTATGGGACAGGGGCGGCTTTTACTGTACATGCTCTACATATCATAATATTCAGTTTGAGCCCCAGAAAATCGATGGTGTTCACACTGAAACGATCCGACACTGTTTCTCCGCAGGAGTACATGAATATCCGGAGTCACTGGTCATGTTTGGCTCATGGTTTGAGCGTGTTGTGGTGACATACAATTTAGGAGATTTACAAGACTGTCCATTCAAGCATCGAAACATTTTAAACTTTATTACACGCACATAGGGTTGGCAGTGTTTTTATCTATATGTGCACGTGGTGACTTGATATGCCCAACAAATGTAGCCATGGGTACTTTTGAGCCCAGAGCATTTCTTGGTAACACTTCACGTGAAGCCTTATATATAATGCATTATAAACATACTTTTATGCATTAATTATGAATTACAATGCATTGATCTCATGAATACATCATAATACTGATCTATTCATTGTTACACCTTTAGAAAGTATAACGCATTCAAACACATGACAAACAACCAGATGTAACAAGGAATCTACAGATATTATAATTCATTTTGACTTTATATCTTATTTATGAGAATATATAATGCATTATATAAGGCTTCAAGTAAAATATTACTCTTTTCTTGTGTAGTAGTGACAAACCATTCACTATATATGGCGTCAAACCCACTAGAGCACTAGACGTGGCCCAATTGGACTAAAGGAATGGTTTACCAAAAATGAAAGTTTGCTGAAATTGTGCCATCCTCAGGCCATCCAAGATGTAGATGTGTTTGTTTGTTCATGGAAACAAATTTGGAGAAATGTAGCATTACATGGCTTGCTCACCAATGGATCCTCTAATCCAATAATCCACAAGTATGGATTTGTTTCTGACAAACATGCAGCTTTTCACTTTACAAGACGTTAATTGATGAACTGGAGTGGTGTGGATTACTTGTGGATTATTGTGATGTTTTATCAGCTGTTTGGACTCTCATTCTGACGGCACCCATTCACTGCAGAGGATCCATTGCTGAGCAAGTGATGTAGTGCTACATTTCTCCAAATCTGATGAAGAAACAAACTCATCTACATCTTGGATGGCCTGAGGGTGAGCAGACTTTCATGTTCAGGTGAACTATTCCTGTCAGCAGTATGAACGAAAGGCCCTGCGCTGTACTTACGGCTTCGGCTGCTCCTCACTGGGGGACTTTGACTGGGGCTGAAGAACATTACTAACCAGCTCAGTGATTCCACTGAAAGGATTCCACCTGTTCAGACAAGCATAGCAACATCAAGTGGCAAAAACCGAGGGATGTGTTTCTGTCTGTTCCTCTAACACTTCAAATTTGGTGGGACGACACCAAGGAATCCCAAACCATTTTGTTGAATTCTGCTGTAATGCTTCATTGCAACTGTTAATCACTGTATATGTCGAATCTTATCAATTTCTTTCTGTGTTTAAAGAGATAGAAAATTAATTGTTTACTCTCCTTCATGTCACAGCAAACCTGAACACGTTAGGGGATGTTGAACAAACTGTTTATTCTGCTGTTTTTCCTGCTTGGATATAGCCTAATATTTAATTTAGTGCTTCAAAAAAGAAAGTCAAACAGGTTTAGAATGACAGAATGAGCAGAGTTTCACTTTTGAATAGACTATCAATGTTTTGACTATGGTTAAAAAGTGTATATATATATATATATATATATATATATATATATATACTAACAATTAAATAAAAAATTCTAATTTATATTTAATAAAAATATTTTTTCTAGCACTGAAAAAAAACCTACATTTATTAATTAATTTATTGTTTGTTTTGTTTTGTTTTGTTGTAATGTACTTGAGAGCAAAAGTATTTTTGTTGTAATGACATTAAACCTTTCAGAGGATTTTTTTTTTGTTAGTTTGTTTTTTGTTTTAAAAATAAATTACTGGTTACAAAAGGTATATTCGTAAAACAAGAAAAACGATTTAAACTTTTTTTTACAAATTAAATTATCTTTGTTAAAGATATAGTCTATTAAAACAAGTCTAATGCCACTTAAGTAAACTGATCTTGTTTGAAGGATGCTCACATAGTTTTACTGGTAAATGGGAGAGTAATGCATTAGAATTGACTAAAAAGGGATGAGTGATTAGAGAAACAGCAGCATTAAGACTGAGGGAGGAGAAAGCAGCTGAGTCTGAATCACAAGAGGACAGTAGTGCTGTATTACTGGAGCACTGTGGAGGAGCAGCTGACCAACTACATCACTACAGCGACACAGATGTGCTTCTGAACGGACAAAAAAGGTTAGTAGGGTGAGAAAACAGGAACAGTTTCAGTAAAAGCATTGCATTAAGAAAACTAGAGGTGATGCTGTACAAGTGTACCAACTACAGGACATCATAGAGGTAAATAACTGATCACGGGTCAGCTCTGAGGGATTTGTCACAGACAGCGAAAGGTGGAAAAGGAAGGTTGAACGCTGGAAGAGTTGTCTTGTACTCACTGAGCTGGCTGAGGCTTTGTGTCGTCTTTAGGAGGTTCCCTAAAAAGACATGTTCAACAGCTCAGCACACACACAGGGCAAAACAACAGACTAAATCAAACACTGACAAAGCAGAAACAAATGAAATAAATAAGTTAGGGCTACCAAATTAATGTGCCAACTTTATTATTATTATCATTACTACATAATATTAATAAACAACAATACATTTCATGCATTTAATGCAATTTTATTTTAGCTAGTTCTGGGCAATGATTAATCACATCCAAAATAAATATTTTTGTTTATATAACATATGAGTGTGTACTGTGTATATTTATAATGCATATATAAATACGCACACATGCATGCATATATTTAAGAAAAATGTTGTTTATATATTAAATATATTTATATACAATATAATTTATATGAATATAAATGCATGCATGCAAATACATGTAAATATTTTCAAAATATATACAGTATGTGTGTCTTTATATATACATAATAAATATACACAGTACAAACACATATTATATAAACAAAAACTTTTATTTTGAAAGTGATTAATCATTGCCCAGAACTAATTTTAGCGTAATTTATTACACGTTTAAGAATTATGAATTTGCTAAGATTAATGTAAATTTACTAATTTATTCATCAGAGTTTATGTAAACATCTCCTGGAAATGGATGGTTCAAGTTCCTCTGATGGTTCAGATGGTCGTAACTAGTGATGGCCAGATGAAGGCTCATGAAGCTTTCAGCTTTCCAGCCAAGTGGTTCACAAAAGGGTTCATTTCTGGAGGCTTCATTTGCTCACAATACCACCTGGTGACCAAAGAGTGTCAAACAAGCAGATATATTACAGACAGAGTTGGATAATCCGAGTAGCCCCAGAGTGCACCCTCCAATTTAATTTGTTTATAATACAGCAGAGCTTATTGGAGTAGACGTTTGTGCATGAGCATACTTTTATATACGTTTTTATGAATGATCTACGCTGTTTGGCTGTACTATAGAAATATTAAGAGCTAACAACAGCAATTTTAGTTAGAATCAATTAGCAAATGTGTTTTTTTAAACTTATAACAAATTAGTTTAAGTTCCTTAATGAAAAAAAGTTAATGACTTCATCTGAGTAAAATTACCATGGTTACTAAACAAATAATAATTAAGATAGGCCTATGATTCTAGAGTTAGCACGTAATATTTCTGTAATATGGCCAAATCAATTACTAAATTGTTCACAAAGGAATGCGAATGCTCGGGTCTACACTAATACGATTTGCCGTGTTATAAACCAATGGAATTGGGGGTGGGGATTGCACTCTGGAGTACTTGGATAATCCAGGGGTCAGAAAGTAAAAGTCCTGCTATATGTTTATTCCAGGCATGAACTCAGCAGCTGATTTCACCAGAGGAGGAGCCAAGTCATTCCTTTCAAGTCACAAGCAAGTCTCAAGTCAAATCTCAAGTCCTCAAAGAGTTAAAGTTAATGAGATAAATAAGTGACTAATTAAATGATGATTGAACACTGATCTCCATTATGGTGACATAATTTTAACCAATAAAACCTCAACATCTGATCCTCTGTAATTCTCAATAACAGCAGATGTTCATCACTAATGCTCAATCATCATTTAATTAGTCACTTAATTATCTCATTAACTTTAACTCTTTGAGGACTCTTTGACTTGAGACTTGAAATGATTGACTTGGTTCCTCCTCTGGTGAAATCAGCTGCTGAGTTCATGGGTGGAATAAACATATGGCAGGACTTTTACTTTCTGACCCCTGGATTATCCAACTCTGTCTGTAATTTATCTGCTTGTTTTACACTCTTTGGTCACCAGGTGGTATTGTGAGCAAATGAAGCCTGCAGAAATTAACCCTTTTGTGAACCACTTGGCTGGAAAGCTGAAAGCTTCATGAGGCTTCATCTGGCCATCACTAGTCTTAACCATTTTAATACATTTTACATTTTTATTCCCTGCTTTTATTGTTATTTCTTGTGCATCTGTTGTGATTATTTTATGATCATTTGAAATGTAAAGCATTTATAGTGTATGAAATGTGCTGTATAAATAAACTTGCCTTGCCTATATTTTGATACAAAATTAATCAAATTCAGCATTTGAGAAGCAACTCCACAATTTTATACGATCAATAAAGCTCTATCTATTGGCAGCCCAAATACACAGGCAGATGATTTTATAAATAAACATAAATCATGAGTGTTACAAAAAATATATATTTATAAACCAACATGAATCTAACAATCACATAATGAAACACATTAACATAAAGAGAATAAATCATATATGTATATATATAATGAGAGAAACAACTGTTTTGCCTTATATGTGATTTTTGGTGTTGTATGCAATGTGCTATAATATTAATCTTTAATCTAAAGACCTTCTGTGTAAAATCCCATAATCCCATCATAATTAGCAAATTAACACATTGTTCATCTGAGAACTATTGTCACAACATCATTTTGAGATGCACAGATCTTCACATCCACAATGCTCAGCATACAGTTGCATACAACCACACTGTTTCTGCAGCATACAGTATACATACTGTACACAACATTATGCTAATTTTCTGTATGCATGCAGTCGCCATAATATATTACACAACCAGGATGCACTGCATGAAACACACTATATCCCACAATGCAATGTGCTTAATGTGGCCTATCACATGTTTAATGAATAAACTGGGTATTTCTTTTTAATGGCTATAAAAAATGTTTGCAATTTTAACAGTAAAGACTGTAAAAATACAATGTAAAAATCTGTTAATTGGTTAACCCTAAGTTTGAAAAACTACTAAATCTAATGGGACATTTCATGAACATTTACAGTAAATACTGTGAATGTACAGTTTTTGAAAGTGATATTCATCTTATAATTTACCATTTAAAACTTAATTGACATTAACCAGAATTCTCTGAGAGCTCACATTTATGGATTCATTTAAATAATTGTTTTTTAGTTTCTTGTTATCAGTTATGTACATTAGAATGTTATGTTTTTTGTGTTTGTGTGCATGGCATTATGCGCACCTAGAGTTTACTTCAGCTTGTGGAAAAGCTTGTGATAAACTTTGATTCATCATGTGACTTTCTCATACCAGCTGTATTTTTATAGAGATTGTCAGTATATTATAAAGGTTCGACCATTTTAAGTAGATTGGAAAATTAACTTTATATCAGTTAATGAAATATACATTATTTTCCTGTAAATTTAAGTTCAATTTGTAAAACCTAAATTGTTGCTATACCATATTTTTTTACAGCAAAGCAACCACAGCTGACATTTTTTCACCATAAATTTCACAGATTGTTTTTTTTGTTGTTGTTGTTGGTTTTTTTGTATTGTTGTTATTATTTGTTTTGACTTTCAAAATATATATATATATATATATATTATTACCTGGACTCTAATGTAGAATGGTACCATTTGAAATCTTTAATGTTGCATATTTAATAATAGCATTTTATATATATTTAAACGTAAACAGTGTACAAGCCTATCACTGTAAAACCCGATATGTTAAGAATACTCAAAACATTTGAGGAAACTTATTGCCTCGAAAAATTTGAGTAAACAAACTATGTTTTTGTTTTTAAGTTACTAGGGCTTAAAATTTTTATGACAAGTGGGGCAGGACTGAGAGCAATGGGAGCCAACCCAAGCCTCACTTCCATGATCCCACCCATCACAATGACAATTATATGTAACTTGCTTCCATAAACAGCACATTGATTCAGATCTTTATAGTTAAGTGCTAGTTTGCAACGCTAACGTAGTTATCTAGAAGACTCACGACACACTTGCATGTAAGTAGTCAAACAACATGCGGTATATACAGTGTCCTCCAAAAGTATTGGAACAGTAAAGACAAAATTGCTCTGTTGGCTGTGGAGTCGAGACATTTGCAAATATGATTAAAAGATGAATATGAGACAAAACTACAGAATGTCTCATTTTATTATTGGGTGATTCAACACAGAGATGTTTTACCAGCTAAGAAGTTCAGCACTTTTAGAGTTCATCCCTCTATCTGATGTGAGCATAAGTATTAGGGCAGTTTCCTCACAGGTCTTTCTAAGTGATCAGCTGTGTCCTGTTGCATTAATTCTTCAGATATTAAAAGCAGGGAATGTGTCGTATCAGTTATATCCATTACTTCTGTATTCTGAATCTTGCATTCGATGATGACACACACAAACCAAGATGAAGACGAGGGAGCTGACTTTGAGAGAAAAGCAAGCAATTTGGATGCTAAAAGAAAAGAGGAAGTCAATTAGAGCTACAGCAAAAACAAAGGGCATGGAGAAATCAAGAGTTTGGAAACCACCAGCGACACCAGCAACCAACGACGACCTGATCAGCTGAGAAAACAACAGCTATTAACGATATACAAATCACAAAAGCTGTGAAAATTAATCCTAAAAGACCTGTCTGTAAACTCGCCAACAACCTCCAGAAAGTTGAGTGATGCTGTGACAATCTACTGTCCTCAGGAGACTTTGACACAGAATTACAGATGCTACACAGCAAGATGCAAACCTCTGACCAGCACCAAAAATAGAAAGGCAAGATTAGAGTTTGCAAAAAAGCACAAAGATGAGCCAGAAAGAGTTTTGGAACTGTGTTTATGGACCGATGAGACAAAGATGAACCTTTACCTAAGTGATGGGAAAGCAAAAATGTGGAGAAAAAAGGGAACTGCAATGATCCCAAGCATACATCCTCATCTGTAAAGCATGGTGGAGGTGGTGTCATGGCATGGGCATGCATGGCTGTCTCTGGAACAGGCCCTCTCAACTTTACTGATGACTTAATGTATGATGACAGTAGCAGAATGAATTTGGAAGGGTACAAAACCATCTTGCCTACCAATATTCAAGAAAATGCCACCAGATTCATTGGGAAGTGCTTCATATTGCATCAGGACAATGACCCAAAACACCCTGCCAGTTCAGTCAAGGAATTTATAAGGGCAAATAAATGGAAAGTCTTAGATTGCCCAAGTCAATCTCCAGATTAAATCTGATTGAACATTAATTTCACCAGCTGGAGAGGAGAGTAAAGGCAGAAACTCCCCAAAACAAGCAACAATTGGAATTGTCTGCATTAAAGGCTGGGAAAAGTATTTCAAAGGATGAGACCAAGAGTCTGGTGATGTCTATGGGTCACAGACTCACTGCTGTGATTGTGTTCAAGGGATCTGCAACTAGCTTTTAATCTTTTATATCTGCCTTATGTTCAACTGTCCCAATACTTATGCTCACATCAATGAGTGGGATGAACTCTAAAAGTGCTGTTCTTGTTATTTGGTAAAACATATATGTGTTGAAACAGCTAATAATAAAATGTGACATTCTGTAGTTTTGTCTCATATTCATCTTTTAATCATATTTGCAAATGTCTTGACTCCACAGCCAACAGAGCAATTTTGTCTTTACTGTTCCAATACTTTTAAAGGGCACTGTATAGTCTTTAAGTTTGCTATCCATCCTCAATCTAACCACAGGCTTTACTCTTCACCACAACGGTAACACTACAAAACCAACATAACAGAAACCTATGTAAATCCTAACATAACACAACGTTTAAGTACTAACTTGTGTCTCTCTATGTTAATCTTGTGCAAAAACACACAAAATAACATTTAATTTCTACATTTATTTTCCTTGTTGTCTGATGCAAAGCATGCTGGGAACTAGACAACGCAATAATTTTAAGTTCACCTTACTACAATGACATTTTGAGTTTACAGAACTTATTTCAATTAAGTCTAATGAACTTTCATTATTATTTGAGTGAAATTAACTAATTTAATTTAATTCTTTTCACTGTTCGGTTTTACAGTGTATAAAATAATTGAAAAAATGCTATTACTGTACTGTTGTTGTAGTATACACTAATCTGAGTGAAAAGTAGTATACTTATAGAGCAACTTTTTAAGGCAGAGCCAATGAGCATAGGTTACTATAAGTGTTAATCTTGTTACACAACGTCTTCACACAACAGGCCTGACATAAACTCATTACTTGAGACTGAGATCTCATAAAAGCTCATGCACAGAGTTGTTTACAGCATCACATGGAGAAAAAAAGTAAAATTCCTGCACTGTCAAATGGAAATAGTTTACAGTCAAAGAGCAGTCCAATGGAAACCCCAGTGTATGCTTGTCCAGCTAAACACTGTGTACTTTGAACACGTAAAGAGATTACTAGCTGTGATCAGCCAATCAGCACCGGCGCTTCTAAATGCCCGACACTGAGTCCTAATGCAGCTCAGACCCAGAGATCAAGTGCACTTACACAGCATCATTCATACTGTAGCACTACTCTTCTGCAGTATGCAATATTTATATGTGTACAGTATGTGCGCTCTGCATGCAGGGAATACCAGCATGATGCAGCATACAGTGCAGTTTTACAAAACTAGCATGCAGTATAAATACTGCACAATGTGCAGCAAGCAGTACACGACTGTTGCATTTAGGGTCTATAAACATCGTCTGTCCTCATTTAGGAAAACTACATCAGCCGTGTTCAGCTCATTCAGATGTTATGGACAGGTTGAAAGCGTGTTGTGAGAGTGAGCTTGGGAGTTTGAGTTTGAAGCCAGTTTGGATCCAGTGAAATATGAATGGTTCTCCAAAATGTCCAGTTATTAAGGTTACACTTTATTTCGATGGTCCACTTTAGACATTCTACTAACTATAAGTAACTTTGCGACTACATGTCAACTAATTGTCATTAGAGTATTAGTAGACTGATAGAGTTAGGGTTAGTTGAATAAGTTGACATGTACTCAAATGAAGCACAGTTTGATGTTGTAATGTATTTTGTACAGAGGATATCAACTAGGGCAAATTCCAAAACTGAAAATACCAATATTTGTTCAGTTAATATTTGTTCAGAACTTAAAGGGAAAGCAAACACATCTACTCTGTTCACATTTAGTTCAATAGAGTGCTACAGGAATGATGTATTTTTATAGGCCAAAACCTACGGTAGCCGAGAGAGCTCAACGTGCTGCAACTTCAGAAAACACATGCAAATAGAAAAAGCACCAGCAAATCAAGAAAACATCTTCATCAGTTTGACAGCACATGTGCTGCAAATGCGCACAACACAAACAAATTAATTTTATCAGAATCAGAAAGAGCTTTTATTGCCAAGTATCTTTGCACATACAAGGAATTTGTTTGTGTCATAAGCTTCCTGTTCACAGCAAAGACACACAGACAATAAAAATAAGATGAGAATAAAAAATACACATATGTAAATATAAATAAAGAAAATATTGAAAAAGAAAAGAATAATTGAAACATAAATGATTGTTTACACAGTAGTCCAATTGATGATAGAATGGGATAGAATAAAAGGAGATACAGGGATGTACAAGGATGGAGGTGCTAGCAAATAAATATAAGGTTATTGCTCATTGTTATTGCATAATGAGGGGGGGCATTTAACTGTTCATAAGTTAGATTGCCTGGGGGAAGAAACCGTTCTCTGTAGTCTTCTGATCCCTGATTTTGTAGCTGAGCCAAACCAGACAGTTATCGATGTGCACAGGACAGACTCAATGCCGGCTGAGTAGAACTGTTTCAGAAGCTCCTGTGGCAGGTTAAACTTCCTGAGCTGGCGAAGGAAGTACAACCATTGTTGGCACATAAGTCCTGGTGGGAATGCATATATCCTCGCAGTGACTGATATATAAAGTTACAGTCTCTGTGAGCTTGTCCAGATCGGTGGTGGCAGCAGCTTCAAAAACACTCCAATCAGTAAGGTCGAGACAGGCTTGTAAAACCCGCTCTGTCTCGTTGGTCCATCTCTTTACAGTCCTTACTACAGGTTCAGAAGATTTAAGTTTTTGCCTGTAGGTTGGTATAAGATGAACCAGGCAGTGATCAGAGAGCCCCAAACCTGCCCGTGGAACAGAGTGATATGCATTCTTTATAGCTGTGTAACAGTGATCCAATATATTACTTTTTGTGGCGTGTTCTGCCGAATGTTCAGCAGTTCCTCCCTGGCAAAACTGATCATGTTTGACAAACAAAAAACAGGAAAAACTGACAAAAACACCAAAACAACTGGATAGCGAAGCATCATGGCTGACATGAGTGGCGCCATCTTTTATTTTGCAGCGCGTTTCTTTATTTGGTTGTGTTGTCAGCATTTGCAGCACCTTTCTTTTTTGTGTTGTGAGCATTTGTCAAATTGATGAAGTTGTTGTTGTTTTTAATTTGTAGGTGTTTGTTTTTCTATTTGCAGCGTGTTGAGCTCTCTCGGCCACCGTACAAAATCCAAAAAGGATCATCACTTCCGGTTCCATCGTC
This sequence comes from Barbus barbus, assembly GCF_936440315.1. Lineage (NCBI taxonomy): Eukaryota > Metazoa > Chordata > Actinopteri > Cypriniformes > Cyprinidae > Barbus > Barbus barbus. The sequence goes on from NC_136755.1 coordinate 5,407,190, forward strand.
CTGAATTCAAAGGCTCTTTTTTCTATTTTTTGAATGGGTTTTTGGTTTAATGCCTGAAATAAGGTTTGTGTCTAACACTAAGCTCAAGATATTTTCACATTTTATTCTACAGCATAAAATAGCAATACACACCCTTGTGATTTTGAGAAAGGCATTTGCTAACAAGTGTGTAAATGGGACTACAGAGGTTGTCGGGCCATTAAACATCATCACACCTATTCACTTTCACAGCCTCATTGTGTTTATAAACCTACTCTTACAAACTATTCTAACTCAAACTTTCAGGGAAAATGTTTTTAAATAAAGATTGAAAGAATTGTCAGAATCTTAATGGTGGTGATACTGAAGTCATGTGACTATAGGCCTAGTTCATTTATAGCCTATGTTTAGCTTTTTGCTTCTGCTGATCGTCTTTAGGCTTCAAAATCTATAAAAACTGTCTTCTTTTATTAAAAATATCATGAATGACAAAACATGCAAGAATCATTAACTTTTGTTGGTCATAGATCTTATTTAACGCAATAATCCAAAAGCCGATGGAGAAATCCTGTTGAGGAAACTTCAGGCTTGGCCTACAAAACATCATCACTGCAGTAATATGATATGATATGATATGATATGATATGATATGATATGATATGATATGGATTCTCATACCCAGCAATAAGATATTTGCTGATACCTCGAAAATTCTATGATACGATTTCGATGTGATTTGATTCAGGAATATATTGATCGATTTATTGATATTATGATATTATGTACCTGTCACGTTCCCTCTCGGGACACAAGGAGCGAGGAGACGTAGGAGTTCCAAATAGCCTTTTTATTTGAAACACACACAGAGACGAGGAGCTTGGGGAGAGACGAACATCATCTGACGTTTAAGACCGGACACAGGGGCTAGGAAACACAGGGATTATAAACACAGGGAAATACGGAACAGGTGTGGACTAATCAGAACACAGGGCTAGGGACTAATTAAACTAATGGAGACAAACGAGGACAGGAACAGGAAGGCCAAATATGGGCACAGGAGGAGGGGAAACACAAGACAAGGACTGACATTACGCCCCCCTCCGGAAGGCGTGTCCTCACGCCTAACACCATCCAATGGGGAGGGGGGGTGGGCGCTCTGGAGGCCTCCAGGGCGGTGCCCGTTCCAGGGGCCATGGCGGGTCAGGGGACTCGGGAGGCCATGGCGGGTCAGGGGACTCGGGAGGCCATGGCGGGTCAGGGGACTCGGGAGGCCATGGCGGGTCAGGGGACTCGGGAGGCCAGGGCGGGTCAGGGGACTCGGGAGGCCAGGGCGGGTCAGGGGACTCGGGAAGCCACGGCCTATTTTTTTCGGGTCGTGTGGCCTTGGCCCTTGGCCCGGCCACACAGGCTGTGACCCTCTTACCCCCCCCCAAAATTTTCTTGGGGAAGCTCCCCCCTGGGAGCCACAGAGGAGCGGACTCTGTCGGGCGCTCTTGCAGCGCGGACTCTGTCGGGCGCTCTTGCAGCGCGGACTCTGTCGGGCGCTCTTGCAGCGCGGACTCTGTCGGGCGCTCTTGCAGCGCGGACTCTGTCGGGCGCTCTTGCAGCGCGGACTCTGTCGGGCGCTCTTGCAGCGCGGACTCTGTCGGGCGCTCTTGCAGCGCGGACTCTGTCGGGCGCTCTTGCAGCGCGGACTCTGTCGGGCGCTCTTGCAGCGCGGACTCTGTCGGGCGCTCTTGCAGCGCGGACTCTGTCGGGCGCTCTTGCAGCGCGGACTCTGTCGGGCGCTCTTGCAGCGCGGACTCTGTCGGGCGCTCTTGCAGCGCGGACTCTGTCGGGCGCTCTTGCAGCGCGGACTCTGTCGGGCGCTCTTGCAGCGCGGACTCTGTCGGGCGCTCTTGCAGCGCGGGGCTGGACAGAACCCGCGGGAACGTGCGTGGAGCCGGCACTGGAGGGCACGTGCGTGGAGCCGGCACTGGAGGGCACGTGCGTGGAGCCGGCACTGGAGGGCACGTGCGTGGAGCCGGCACTGGGGGGCGCTCTGGAAGCGCGGACACTTGGGGGCGCTCTGGAAGCGCGGACACTTGGGGGCGCTCTGGAAGCGCGGACACTTGGGGGCGCTCTGGAAGCGCGGACACTTGGGGGCGCTCTGGAAGCGCGGACACTTGGGGGCGCTCTGGAAGCGCGGACACTTGGGGGCGCTCTGGAAGCGCGGACACTTGGGGGCGCTCTGGAAGCGCGGACTCTGTCGGGCGCTCTTGCAGCGCGGGGCTGGACAGAACCCGCGGGAACGTGCGTGGAGCCGGCACTGGAGGGCACGTGCGTGGAGCCGGCACTGGAGGGCACGTGCGTGGAGCCGGCACTGGAGGGCACGTGCGTGGAGCCGGCACTTGGGGGCGCTCTGGAAGCGCGGACACTTGGGGGCGCTCTGGAAGCGCGGACACTTGGGGGCGCTCTGGAAGCGCGGACACTTGGGGGCGCTCTGGAAGCGCGGACACTTGGGGGCGCTCTGGAAGCGCGGGGCTGGACGGAACCAGCGGGAACTCAGGAGGGCTGGACGGAACCAGCGGGAACTCAGGAGGGCTGGACGGAACCAGCGGGAACTCAGGAGGGCTGGACGGAACCAGCGGGAACTCAGGAGGGCTGGACGGAACCAGCGGGAACTCAGGAGGGCTGGACGGAACCAGCGGGAACTCAGGAGGGCTGGACGGAACCAGCGGGAACTCAGGAGGGCTGGACGGAACCAGCGGGAACTCAGGAGGGCTGGACGGAACCAGCGGGAACTCAGGAGGGCTGGACGGAACCAGCGGGAACTCAGGAGGGCTGGACGGAACCAGCGGGAACTCAGGAGGGCTGGACGGAACCAGCGGGAACTCAGGAGGGCTGGACGGCACCAGCGGGAACTCAGGAGGGCTGGACGGCACCAGCGGGAACTCAGGAGGGCTGGACGGCACCAGCGGGAACTCAGGAGGGCTGGACGGCACCAGCGGGAACTCAGGAGGGCTGGACGGCACCAGCGGGAACTCAGGAGGGCTGGACGGCACCAGCGGGAACTCAGGAGGGCTGGACGGCACCAGCGGGAACTCAGGAGGGCTGGACGGCACCAGCGGGAACTCAGGAGGGCTGGACGGCACCAGCGGGAACTCAGGAGGGCTGGACGGCACCAGCGGGAACTCAGGAGGGCTGGACGGCACCAGCGGGAACTCAGGAGGGCTGGACGGCACCAGCGGGAACTCAGGAGGGCTGGACGGCACCAGCGGGAACTCAGGAGGGCTGGACGGAACCAGCGGGAACTCAGGAGGGCTGGACGGAACCAGCGGGAACTCAGGACGGCGCTCTTGAAGCGCGGGGTTGCGGGGGTGCTCTGGGCTGAGGACAGCAGCAGTGCTGGGAAGAGTTGGGTGGCCGGAACATTTGGCAGGGTATGTGGAGGGTCCTGGCGAGCGGTGAGCTGGTGAGGCCGGGTTGTTCTCGGGTTGGGTTGGACGAAGATCAGTTTGACATTCTTCGACTTCGAAATCAATGCCATGTACATTGAGGACATAATTTATCAGCCCGATAAGAGAAAAACTGGACGTGGGGATATCGCAGCTGATGACATCCTTGTCCAACCCAAACCGAAAACACACACCGAGTGAGGCGTCAATCCAGCTCACCTCGTTGGAAAGCTCAAGGAACTCCTCAACATACTCTACCAACTCCCGACCATCCTGCCGCAGACACCAAAGCCTGTCCTCAGCCATAGTGTTGTTGTGTGGGTCCGGTCTTCTGTCACGTTCCCTCTCGGGACACAAGGAGCGAGGAGACGTAGGAGTTCCAAATAGCCTTTTTATTTGAAACACACACAGAGACGAGGAGCTTGGGGAGAGACGAACATCATCTGACGTTTAAGACCGGACACAGGGGCTAGGAAACACAGGGATTATAAACACAGGGAAATACGGAACAGGTGTGGACTAATCAGAACACAGGGCTAGGGACTAATTAAACTAATGGAGACAAACGAGGACAGGAACAGGAAGGCCAAATATGGGCACAGGAGGAGGGGAAACACAAGACAAGGACTGACAGTACCCATTTTTTAAAAAAAACATCTACATTTTTATTAACTCACAAATGGAACCAATATATATAACTTGAACATTTATCTCAAATTTCCACATCCTGTACCTCAATTGGGACATCAAACACAACAAAAAACAGGCCAACACTTTAATAAATAAATAAATAGTTGGAACAATAATTAAAAAAAACAATTCAATGTCACACATCAGATCAGTAATCTTATGACACGACAACAGTCAAGAAAATCTTTCAGGCTTCTGCGCTAAAATGTGCAAAGTGTATAGTGTAAATCCTCAGGAAAAAACAAAAACAAGGTACTCCAGTTGAACAAAAAATATGTTAATGTAGAAAAATAAATATTTAAAAAATCAGCAAAAATAAAGCTGTTAAAACATATTTTTAAGACTCTTTTTTTTTCTAGCCACGACTTTGGGCTCAGAGCGAATAATCTTTTCTAGATAACCAAATTACAAGCAATAGCAGAAAATAAATACAACAGAACAAATACAAATGAAATAAACAGTGCTTTTCAGGTTTTTCAGGTACAGAAATGTAAATAATTATATGTAAAATAACCCTGCATAGTTTGTACTGTATACATTAAAAATACATATAGATTAATCCTCATTTAAGTTATAACAGTTGTTCAGTCAAGAGAAGAGGCGGACAGTAACTAAGTACATTTTCTTGAGTATTGTACTTAAGTACACTTTTTGAGTATCTGTATTTTACTTGAGTATCATTTACGACATTTGAAAGACAAATGCTTTTCACTCCACTACATTTCTATCAAGGTCCTTGAAGTAGAAAGTCATTAGTCATTAGCAGTCGGTGGGTGATTTTTTTCTTCTTCTCTAAAACGCGACTAACGTGAATTTATCAGTAGTCACTCTTGAAGGGATTTCCCAGCATTTTTTGAACACTGACCAGTTGCAAATGTGATAATTATTTACAACAATTCAATAATAAGAAGTGTGCATCTCCTAATAAAACACAACAGGTGTTGGACTTGAAGCAGCAATGCACAGATCTCTCTCGCATATTGATGACATTTTGTCTGTATTTGTTCATCCTTCTCAAGACTTCTCACAACTGTTTACACTCACCTTGTGCCTTCAGGCAGGCTTATTATGGAGTCCTGACAGGTGAGAATGCATGCATTGGTGATAATGCATAGACGGACATTGCGTGAAAATATGGACAGTGCCAAAGCAAGGTGCCTATTTATACTACAGATATCGATATTTTACGCATGACATCGATATATTGTATCGTTAGACATTTGATCGATGTATCGATGGATCGTTACACTCCTATTATTAAGCTAATGAGGTTCTGGAACACAGCTACACTCTCTACAGGCTAAAACACATCCGCTTGGCCAGATCGAGTCAGACACAAATGTTTGAATGGAGTGTGAATGGAATATGCCTCATATGGCTTTACTCTGATGAATGTCAAGTGATCAGGGACCATTTAAAGCAACAGTGTATCTGACTAGGCAGCCAATAACAGAGCAGCTGAATGACTGAACAAATAATGACATCACTAAACAAGAGGCACAACATTCCCTAATTCTTAAATTCTGTACTCACTCAGTGTGCTGTGTGGAGGAATACCCACAGGGTTATCTCTGTCTTTGTGCGTTACGTCATATTATGACATGCAGTCCAATCAAACTCCAACTCAAAAGCCAATTCAGACTCTGAATTTAAAGCTAAACGCTCATAATAGATATAGCAATGTGTTTTTAGACAGACTAGTTTATTCGTCATTAAGCAGATGTGTTTTTCCAAAGCATATTACGGTGTGCTAATTGCCGGGACTGTCCCGCTGGAGCATGCTGGGGTTAAGTGTCTGACCCAAGGGCACAGTGGTGACAGACGTTTCCCAGTAATTCATTTCATAAGTGACTCTACCTGACACCAAACCTGCAACAGTTACATTCCCAGCCCAGAGCCTGAAACACAGCAGTCACCAGACATAGCAAACCTAGCATATATGAAGAAGTGTGCATTGCATTTTGTATTAAAACACTCTATGAATTCTGCAGAACCATGTGCAGCAAACACTTGCAGACATACTAATACTAGAAGCTTATACTGAAAAAAAGGTGTAGGATTTACTGTGAAACAATCATCACTCAGAATTCTGAAATTGCTAGTACAATTAAAAATAAAATACCATAAAATAAAACATAAAAAAATAATAAGGCACAATGAACAGTATCTTAATTTGAAGGACTTTTCCGTGTTTATTTTTTTTTACAGATGTTTTACGACAAGCATTGTGTTGTGTTTTAGAGTTGAAATGTCAGTAAAATGAATGGATAATGTCCCAGTAATGAGCTGATAGCACTTTTTCTGTTATTTTACAGATGTATTTCTTACAGTGTTTCACAAATAAACCGCATTCAAGTAATAGCCTACAATGAATTAAACATGAAATTATGAAATAGAATGTCTGAAAGAGTATTTTATTGTAAAATGTACTTCAATAATCGAACTCTGAAAAATCTTTTTTTTTTACTAGAAGTGAGTCGTCTCATAAAACAAATAACTTTTTTTAAATTGCTTTATTTTATTACATTTTTTTAACTGTTTTTTTCATTGTTCAGACAAATAGGTGCCCATGTGAAAAACAAATACACTTTAGCACACTTTAAAAAAGTACTTATTACAGAAATATTATGCTTTAACTAAATGTAAGATTTTCAGACACTTGATTGCATGTTAACTGGAATTAATTGAAGATGTATTATAGTTCAAATGTATGTTAAATGTTTTTTTGCTTTTTTTTTTTGACCTACTTAGGATATTTCTATGTCATTTCAAAAGCTGGCACAATGGGATGGTCAAACAAGCAAACAAAGTTTTAAAAGAGCCGCTTGTTTACACTCAAGTCAACCTAAAAATAGTTGACTCTACAAATTTAACCTGGCATGCCAGGAAAGAATTTCTTAAGCTAAATGCACCAACATCTGATTGAACAAGGGATGAGAGTTTTTCCAGCATCATAGGTTTATCAGACCACAACACTGTTTCGTTCTCTATCTGAGCACAAACGCAGCAGACACGTCTTAAAGCAAAGAGTGTGTGAGACTTCAGCAAAGCTGTTATCAAAACAGACACACAGCGACGAAGATACGAATTCGAACATGTTGCAGTGGGTCTGCACTTACTTGATTAATACTTAACCAGCACATGACTGACTTAGCAAAAACTCTTTAATCTTCATAAGAAGCCTCATTTTTCCATAGATCATCACTCTGAGCACTTAACACTCAGGAGTGAGTGAAAGCACAAGATATGGACGTATCTGCTAGAAAGCACCGTGTCGCCTCAGATGACCGTTTGTGTGCTGCTCTGCCAAAAAGCATTTCAACATCAGCTGCTGATTTTAACGATGTTCATTCAAAAACAGCTACAAAGCACAACAGAATCCCACAGATGGCAGGAGTCTCAAGACAAGTTTTAAAAAGTTGAACTTTTTAACTTTAATTTTCTATATTTACACATGCAATGGCTAAAGATGCTACTCTAAATGTATACAATTGTTATGAGTTGCTGAGGAAGGAATGCAGGACAACGAGGGATGAAGCCATGGCGGGACAGGAGACTCGGGAGCCCATGGCGGATCCGGGGACTCTATGGCCTTGGTCCTTGACCTGGCCACACAGGCCGTGACTATATGCACCCCCCCCCCCCCCCCCCCCCAAAAAAACCCATTTATTGGGGAAGTTCCCCTCTGGGGGCCATTGAGAAGGAGCGGGCACTTGAGGGCGCTCTGGAGGAAACCGACACCTGACAACAATATGTTTTTGTCTAAAAATAGTTCAATTAGATCATGTCTTCTTGTTGAAATCAAGCTTGAATTTATGGTAGTTTTATAGTATTTGGATATAAAGCATCTGAAGAGTTTATTTGCAAAAACCGATAACTCAGTTTTTAACAATTTTCAAAAATCATGTTTTTTTCTGTCACGAGTCCGGGCCCTGCGCTTCTCCCTGTCGCCACCAGAGGTCACCATCTCCCTTCCACCCGGACTCACCTCACGCAATCACGTACACCTGCCACATCACGTACACCTGCCACATCACGTACACCTGTCACATTACACACACCTGTTACACTCATGACACCCGCAGCTGTTCCCCATTGCCACAGACTATTTAGTCTCCCCTCTCCCACCACTCTGCCTGGTTGCGTAGTGTTATTTCATGTATTTGTTATTTGACATTTGGTATTTGATAAGTGTTATTGGGTTAGTGTGGATTCGACTCAAGGGATACAGGCATTGTGTTGTTATAGTTGCCTTTGGTGTATCCCGTTACTGTTTTGTTTTTTTGTGCCGTGTTGGCCTTTTGTTTTCTAATTAAAGAGCACCTTCCCTGCACTTGGACCCTGACTTCGTCTTTCCACGGCGCTTTTCACAGCGTCCCGTGACATTTTTCACAGTTAATCTCAGTCAAACTGCAGTTGGGATATTTTGATTAGGTTAAAAAATAACAAAAAAATACAGCTAACTTACACAATAAAACACAATAAGAACATGATGATAAAAAACATGATTTTTGAAAATTAAACCGATAACTCTTTTTTTTTTTCAAAATAAACTCTTCATACATTGAAACACATTTCTTAAAGGGATAGTTCACCCCAAAAAATGAAAATGCATGTATTCACTGACACAAAAGAAGAAATGTTAAAGAATGCTGGTAACCAAACACGGTAGCCATTGACTTCCATAGTATTTTTTGCCATCCCATGGAAGTCAATGGCAACTGTCAACTGGTTACCAGCGAAAGAGGGAAACTCATGTAGGTTGAGTAAATAATGACAAAATGTTCATTTTTAGCTGAACTGTCCCTTTAAAATGGGTCTTTCAGTGTATGTTTTAAATCCAAATGCTATAAAACTACCATCAATTCAAGCTTGACTTGAACTTGGAGAAACATACACAAGAAACTAGACTAAATAAAACAGCAAGATCTTCTAAAATATTTTTCTTGGATGTTAATAATCAATTCAACTTAATTACACATTTGTGAGGAAGACACTGGTGAACTACTAATTAATAAGACAGCGATCAGATTAAGCCACAGTATCCAACCCAGATCAGAGAGACTGACATCTGACCGAGTGGCTGTGAGATCGCCAGTGGCACAGGCCTTACAAAACTGTATCAATCAAACAAGTTCATGTCAGGTGCCGATACTGCCATAGACAGAGATTAAGGAACTTTAAATAACTATACATTGAAGAACTGAGTGATATTAACTAACTACATGTACTTACTATATGGTTCGGCTAAGGATGTGGGTAAAGTTTTGGGATAGTTGCATGTAATTATGCATAATTTATTGTTATTACTATAGCAAGTACATGCAATATGTAACAAAGATGCTGTAAAATAAAGAGTTACCGAAATGTCTAACCTAAAGAATGAGCAATATATTAGCACCATTAAGAGAGATATCATGGTAGCACTTCATTTTACTCTCCTGTTCTGCATGTACATACTATGTACTTATTACTGTAATTACAATAACTGGTTAAAAACTAGGTACTAAACCTGAACCTACTCCAACTAGGTACTAAACCTGAACCTAAACCTAACCTTAACCCATGTAGTTACCTTATATTATCCAGTACTTTCTTAGGTTACTGTAATAAGTGTAATGTAAGTGCCCTACTGTAAAATAAAGTGCAACCAAAATCACATACTTATGCAACATCTTGTTGTATTCCTCATTTGTAAGTTGCTTTGGATAAAAGCATTTGCTAAATGAATGAATGAATGTAAATATAGCAATTACTCATGTGGAATATTTGGAAAATCTCACTTGAGGTTGAAATGTGTCCAAAATGCACAAGAACGTTTTCTCTTCTCATGCTCAGTAGTTACTCTGGCGCGTTTGAGTCTGGCAGTAAACACATTGATTTTTAAACTATCAATGTCCTATTATACTTTCAGCACAACAACAGCACGAACAGATCATTTGGGGTGGAAGTGAAAATCTCAAAATTTGCAGATTTGATATGCACACATGCATTCAAATGATTTGGTAATCTCTTTCTCTCTGCTCACCAAGGCTGCATTTATTTGATCAAAAATACAGTGATATTGTGAAATATTATTGCTATTTAAAATAACTGTTTTCTATGCGAATATATTGTAAAATGTAATTTATTGTTGTGATATAAATTGCTAAATTACTCATTACTCAGTCTTCAGTGCCTCACGATTCCTCAGAAATCATGCTTATATGCTGATTCCTGCTAAATAAACATTTCATTTTTTATTTTTTTGGAAACCTTGATGCATTTTTTCAGGATCCTTTGATGAATTATCTTCAAAAGAACAGCATTATTTGAAATAAAAATCTTTTGTAACATTATAAATACATTTGCTGTCACTTTTGATCAATTTAATGCATCCTTGCTTGAGTAAACGTATAGATACTTTCAAAAAAAAAGAAAAACCTTGACCAGTGGTATGTCATAATAAACAAATAACTAAAGTTAACAGAAAATTCAGCAATAAACCAGGCATGTTTTCATTATGCAGAACTTCAGTGATATGGCTTATCAGAAACATGAACTTTGATTAACCAGTCTGATCTGCCACCACAAGAGCTTGATAAACACAGTCTCGAGGCATCAAAGCACAGCAGTATCCCAACAGTACACTCTGGAAGTGTAACACTGCAGAGTCCATTGAGTTTTTATAAAAAATCATGCAATAGAAACTTGAGCATTGGAGTTGAGTTACACCAGTTTCAGTTTGGTCTGAGTTCTCTATCAACAAACAGGCACGTGGCAGAGGTGTAGGACAGCTGAAGCTCACGCTGTTTGGCAGTGATGCCGGTCAGGTGGTCTACAAACAGACGTGAGCAGAGCACTGGCACAGCACTGGAGGTTCACTGGGTTCAGTCCAGCCCTGGAACATGGAGCCAACTGGGCCACGCCAGTGAATAATACGTCTACTCTCTCTCTAAACACAGAGCCCACTGCATCTGAGAGCAAATATTAAGGGCAAGATGCAGAACCACAGCGCAAATCTGCTCGATATACAGATGCTTAATTATGGGATAGTTGAAATAAATATTTTAAATTCTTCCCAGTGCCTTGAGGCATTGAGCAATACGTGGATAAATGCGGATAAAACCATCAATTCTCAGCAATCTGTTTGCCACTAGTATGTCAGAAGCCACGTCTAGTGTGTTTTTTTTACTGATTATACAGAAATAACAGATGACTGTTTCACAGTGGACTCCAGTGGACTCCAGGTCATGATCATATGACTCTCAGATGCTCAGAATCTTTCTCAAATCATGCTGGAAAACTTGATCATCAGGTTTCATACAAACTCGTGGAGCTCGTGCAGGTCAAATACTGCAGACATTAAAACAAAAGAGGGATATTTTCCAATTCATGCTTATTTTTCATGCAAAGTTAGCATCTTGGAGACGTTGGCACAGTTCTTCTGGATTTAGTCTCAGTTTGTTCTGTTTCTTCATGTAATTCCAGACAGACTGATGATGATCAGATCTCTGTGTGGAGCACTAAAATCTCACTGGATAATTACAATTAATGGCAAAATGAATGTTTGGAAATATACACTGATATTTCCTACTGACACACTACAGCAAAACATAGAAATAACTGACTTAAACCCATTTTTAGCTTCTGAAAATACTAGTGTTATAATAATGTTGGCCACTATTGTATATACACACACACACATGCATACATATACAAAAAAAAAAAAAAAAAAATACTATAGTAATTAAACAAGAATTAAGTGCTGTTTCAGACAGACTTAGAGGAAGCGTTTCATGTTACACTGCAGGACACTTTCACTGCTTGATATCAACTACCTCTATACACACAAGGAAAACAGGTGCACCCTTGCAATTAATAATGCCTGTCAAGCAAACACGAGCACACACACACACACACACACACACACAGGCTGATCTGTCAGCCAGCAGCGCGGAGTCAGAGACACGCTCCTCCGCAGCGGACAGCGCCGTGGTGCTGAAAACACCGCGCCGGGCTCCATGGCAATCGCGCAAACATCGCCGCGCTGGGCGTCGCGTTAAAGTTTAACTCCTGACCTATTCGACAGCACGCATTGAAGCGTGTATTAATCTCTGGTATAAACGGCGGCTGATGGGATTTTTAGCGAAGATGGCGCCCAAAGCTAACCCAGCCCACCAGAGGCGAAATACTACATCCACACGCGGCACACGAGCGACGAAAAGCCGCCAGACGCGTGACATTGACCCCCTCTAACTCTTCTGTTTTGTCCGCGCTCGTCTCAACAATAGCCTAATATTGACGGTCGACGTAAGCAGACGTATTAAATTTCAGGAGACAGTCATGTTGAAAATGACAGGGAGCGCGTTTAATGCAGCCCTCGCTCCCTATTAAGGGTGATGAACGCAAGCTTACTTCAGCATGGACTGCTCTTTCTCCTCCTCTTTCTTCTGCCGCTCCATGACCGAGAGGATGATCCTCTTCTCCTCCTCGGTGAGGTGGCTCAGGTCCGGCGGAGCGGGAGCCGCAGGGGCCCCCAACGCTGACATCTTCAGGTGTGGATGCTGCTGAGAGAGCGATGCATGCACATTAAATGCATCTCTATGCATCCTACACGTGTAGTCAATGGTGTGTTTATGAGATGCATAAGTGTATTGATCTCATCTACATGCGTTACGATGCTGAAGACCGCAGACAACTAATGGTTTCATAATAATAACACGTTAGCTCATCTCTGACAGCTTCACACCATGCATTGGTAGGTTTAGTGGTGCATTATTAGCTAGAATTAATATGCATCCCAGTGACAGCATGGGAAACGCGTGTAGCTTGTCACGCTGCCTCATAAAAACAAGCATCTTCTGAGAACAAGGTGTGAGAAAACCCTCGGGCTTCCGGGAGCCGAGGGCATCCCAGGCTTTCATGTGTGTGTGGAGATAAAACGGGCGCTTGCCTTTTATTTCGCAATCATGGTGAATGCAGTCTAACCCATGGCTGCTGCTGCTGCCGCGATCCTTGTTGCGGTTGTCGGCGTCCTCGCTTCCTCCAGGCGCTGCTGCTGCTGCTGCTGCTAACTCCAAGAGATTTCTTGAATGCACAAAAATGGATGCGGTAGGGAAACGGTCCGATAGGAGAGCGAGGCGGGGCGACGGGTTTACGTAGGACAAAGATCAGATGGTCCGGTCGCACTTCCGCTGCCCCGCCCGCCGCGTTCATTAACGGGAGGAGAGAGTGATGGGAAGCTTACTTTGGAAATGTAATAGGTTACAGATTACAAGTTACCCTATTCAAAATGTAATAAGTAGTGTAACTATTTCAATTACTTTATTAAAGTAATGGGTTACACTTCATTTTAAGGTGTCATTGTTACAGTGCAATTATAATTTTAAGCACTTATTAATATTAATTAACTACATGTACTTATTATATGGTTAGGGTTTGGCTTAGTGTTGCTTGCATGTAATTATGCATAATTAATTGTTATTATAATAGTAAGTACATGTGTGTAACAAGGACACCTTAAAATAAAGTGTTACCAAGTAATGTACTTTTTGACTACTTTTCTAAAATTATAATGTTTTCAACTGTTAATCATTTTGAAACATTTAAAGCAGGCAGGGTTAACCTTCCAGTAGTGCTCAACACTAATTACTGTCAGACTGTCAAAATCTTTCAATGCTTGAATTAAGATGATAATAAATAAATGTGAAAGCACGGCCTCCACAAAATCAGACTTTAGCACCTCTTTTTACTTTGAGATTGTTCTGAGGTTAAATACAGATTTAAAATCATAACAAGATATATTTTAATATACTGTTTTTGAAATAAAATCTCTGCATAGCTATGACAGGAAACAATGGCATCTAACAACGCCAAGGAAAAATAATTAATCTTAAAAAAATAAAGCATATAGGCCTACATAAATCCAAATAGGAAACAAAACAGTTATTGAATAAGCATTTGTATACTATTCTGTGTCCTAAACTCCTGAAATATTGGTGCCTCATATTTTAGAGCAGTCAGTGCAATTTATGAAATAAAACATTTATATGTGTGTGTGTGTGTGTGTGTGTGTGTGTGTGTGTGTGTGTATTTGAGCTTCCACCTTTTGTCTAGATCACAGCTCTATTAGCTCAGGACCTTCTTTCAACCAACTTTATGAGCTGCATACTGAGATGCCTTGTCCTGTGTATCCCACCAATTACATTTATCTAAAGGAAATACCATTTTGGTTTTCACGACTTATGATGTACTACTACTATAATAACATCAACAATAATAATTGTAAACATTTAATCATAATCCTTTAGGTCGAAATGGCAAATATAAATTGTATATAAAATGTAAATATAAATAAATGTGTCTGGTGTTTTTCTTATTGCTGTAGCCTATAAAATAATAACAAGTTTCGGAAGTAGCGTGAAGGAGAAAATTCATTCGTTCATTCAAAATCAATCATTTAATAATTCATTCATTCATTTTGAGTACCTTGAATAGCCTACACAGGCTACTATAAGGCGCCGTATTAGAATATAGTACAAAATAGTATGTATAGCACATTTGCTATAAATATATAAATAGCAGGTTACAGTAAATATAGTGCAATAAATCGTCGGCAAATATAGCTCAAGCTCAATCTCATATCGAGTCACATCATGCTTGATGGGGATTGGCTGCTGCGATGCACGTCGCTCCGCCCACTCATCTGCGTCACCACGCTCTGTTATTTACCTTCTTCTCCCGCAGCGAGTGGAGAGGAGACGAACACTAGCGCTTAATAATGGCCCAGAGGTGCCTACTAAACTTAATAGGGGTATTGGTTACTTGATGTTTATATGTATATATTTTAAACAGGGTTAGTGTGCCGCTGTCTGCCCTCACAAAGTATATTTGACTGCCTCTTGTCGCTCAGGGTGTCCGTCTCTAGCACGTAAACAAACATGACCGCTAGCATTTCCAGGCAGAGACATGCTGCAGTCGCTGCAGACTCCTCTGGCTCTTCTTTTTCTCTTACTGCGAGCCTCCTGCGACTCTCGAAACACATCAAATATGAAAATCTTGCTGCTGGACTTAGTGGGGGTGTTATTTCCACAATGGCGTTGCACCCCCTGGATCTGATCAAAATCAGGTTCGCAGGTAAGTAACAGGCTACATGTTTATCTTATATAATACCGCAGAGAGAGTGTCTCAAAGATATCTAGACTGCATGTGTTAATGGCCAAAAATACTGTTTAGACGGGCTTTTTCATGTAAATAAAAAACAATGTCACAATAACTCATTACTCATAGTTTTCCATTGTTTCTGTTAAATAAATGAAATAATCAAAATCGTAACCTAATCATGCATGTTGTCAAAAATCGCTGTACAAACAACAGAGAAAAAACACTGTTGATCCAGTTTCACAATCTGAAAAACATGCTCTCTCTAGGTTGTCAAACGATTAATCGCATCCGAAATAAAAGCATTTGTTTACATAATATGTGTGTGTACTGTGTATATATATAAATACACACAGAGATAGTATACATGTATGTTTATATTCGTATAATTTATAATATTTTTATGCGTATATCTAATATTTTTCTTAAATGTATTTAGATAAAAGCATCTGCTAAATGTAATGCAAATGCAAATATATACTTGCATGTATGTGTATTTATATATGCATAATAAATATACACAGCACATATTATGTAAACAAGTTTTTTTATTTGGATGCGATTAATCGCGATTGATCGTTTGACAGCACTAAGGTTTTGGGACACAGGCCAGAAAACTAGAAAAACACACACAGAGGGCACAACACAGATTGCCTGCTAGTTTTACCTTTGCACTGGGCTTTTTTAAGGAGATTTTTTTAGATGATTTTAAAGCAGAAGTCAGAGTGTGATGTTTCCCTCACTGTTTATTACTCTTTCCAGTAAGTGATGGTCTGAAAATGCGACCCCAGTACGATGGCTTGGTGCACTGCATGAAGACCATCTGGAAGATGGAAGGGATTCGAGGTCTCTATCAGGGTGTGACCCCCAACATCTGGGGGGCCGGGGCATCATGGGGCCTGTACTTCCTCTTGTAAGTAGTCAGAGTTGTGGAAAAGGGAAGCACAGAATGTAAATTCCTGTTTGAATGTATTTCTGAACACAACTTCACTATATTCAGTGTTGGGAAAGTTCCTTAGGAAATGTAATAGGTTACAGGTTACAAACTACCATCTTTAAAATGCAATAAATAATGTATTTCAATTACTTTATTAAAGTAATGTAACTGACTACATTTCTAACACATTTTTTCAACTGGGTTAATCATTTTGAAACATTTAAAGGAGGCAGGGTTAACCTTAGAGTAGTACTCAACACTGATTACTATCAGACTTTCAAAATCTTTCATTATTTGAATTAAGATTGTAGTAATTTAATTTAATATTTAACTGTAACAGATTACATTTATTTTGTAATTAAATTACGTAACTCTGTTACATGTAACTAGTTACTCCCCAAAACTGACAATACAGTCCTGATCAAAAGTTTGGGTCAATACAATTTTTTTTTATTTACTTGCTAAATAAAATACTTTAATTTAGCAAGGTTGCATTAAATTGATCAAAAGATAAAAATTTCCCAAATTTGTAATGCTGTTCTTTTAAATGTTTTATTCATCAAGGAAACCTGAAAAAAAATAGTTTTTACAAAAATATGAAGCAGCACATCTGTTTTTTTCAACCTTTATTATTAATCAGAAATGTTTCAGCAAATCAGCATATTAGATCATGTGACACTGAAGACTGGAGTAATGATGCTGAAAATACAGTTTTGCATCATAGAAATAAAGTTTTTAAATATATTAGTAATATATTTTAATATAAATTAAAATATCAAAATAATAGAAATTAATTAGTAATATAAAACACGTTAATTGAATTCTAATAATATTTCACAATATTACTGTATTTTTAATAAATGCAGACTTGGTGAGCATAAGAGACTTCTTTCAACAGCATTAAAAAAATGTTAATTAATCCAAACTTTTGACTAGTAGTGTATATATACTGTATATTTTTACTAAAACATTTTAAAGCATGAAAAATACCAGGTGGGAACATTTTTGACATGCATACAAAAAAAAATTATATATATATATATATATATATATATATATATATATATATATATATATATATATATATATAAATAATATATATAAATAATATATATAAGTCAGTTATAAATAAATAAATAATATATATATATAAATAAATTTATTTATTTATAACTGACTTATATATATATATATATATATATATATATATATATATATATATATATATATATATATTTTTTTTTTTTTTATTATTCTAAATTGTAATAATATTTCACAATATTACTGTATTTTTAATCAAATAAATGCAGCCTTGGTGAAAATACTTGTCTTTAAACGTTTGAATAGTAGTGGTAATGGCATTGATATTGACTATTTTTACAAAAATAAATAAATACAAATTAATTACAATAAAATAACAAAGAAATAATAATAACAGAAGTGAACTTTCTTGAAAAGGCATGGATCCTTTAAAGTTCGCAGGCCAAAAAAAGAAGCTGTCAACAGTGCTGTGTCAGTTGATACTGTATGAGTTATGAAGATACTCCAGGAAGTCATCTGACCTCATTTCAGATCAGGATCTAAATAAACAAAGTGTGTATGTGCAACTTTACACGGGTGCCAACACTGAAATATAAGTAGTAGATCCTTGTTGATTTGATCTTTGTCCTTCAAAAAACAGTGGATAAGCAGACTATAATGTGAAGAAGAACGTTCCTCCTAATATTTTGTTTATGGAATCAGTCATGCTGTGGAAAAAAAAAAAGATTAAGTGAGAGGGAAATCAGGTGAAGGTCTGACCATAACAATAAATCTGGAGAGATTTAGCTTAGCAGTTTTATATCCAGCAGCACTGGCAAAAATAAAAACTTGAGTCCTAATGGTTGTCACGACATGAAAGTGAGTAAATGATGACATAATTTATGTTTTTCATCTTCCATGAATGTAAGTCTACCCTCCCTGAAATCCCCATGGTGATTCAATAACAGTTACATAAAGGATGGTCAGTTTACAGCACTGTACAATAGACATGCATGTGCTAAATGACTCTGGGGAACATAATGTGGTCCTTTCTCATCTTCCTGCAGTTATAATGCTATTAAAGCGTACACGCAGGAGGGACGGCAAACAGAGCTGAGTGCTGGTGAACACCTGGTGTCTGCAGCGGAGGCAGGTCAGTTTGAGAAAGAGCCACCTGTGAGCCCGACCAACTAAACACAGCTAAATGTAGCTATGAGACGGGAACAACTGGAATGTCAGAGGCCTTGGAGTAGGGGTGTGCGCTATATATTATCGTCTTGACATTATCTAGTATTGCAAAAACCAAACAAAACACTCCTACAGTGTGCCGTGAAGTATAGTAGATTGTAGTGCCTTCTTTCACTGCGTGATTCAGTCTGTTAAAATGCATTTAGAATGATCACAAAATTTAAGATATAGGGACAGAAAATGTATATATTTATGTAATTTCATATATTTAATCAGTATCACACGATTACATATAGATTTTTTTAACAACAGTTCAATAAACAAGTAGTTAATTAAAAGACTTATGTTTTAGACATCAGTTTTTTGCTCTATGTTGACAACAAAAATCATTCCAAACACAGCCACAGCACAGTTTTGCGTCTCCGAGCAATGACGGTGTTTGAATGAATCAACTGTTTAAATGATTCGGTTCAATCGCAATGACTCACTTATTAACAGTCACTTGCTGCCACCTACTGGTTGTTTTAATTTCACATTTAAATATTTTTTTTCAAATGAGTATTTATGAGTATGCAAAACTTTATTTCTGCATTTGTAACTGCAGGTTAAATGCATTCATGTCCTGCATTAAACAGTCACTTCAGAAAATGCCACTTCAGATGCAGCTTCTGTGTTTACTCTGCATTGCAAAGATGAATTCTGTTGATATTGATTTAATTAGCTTGGTAACATCCCAAATGTCTTATTATTCTAAATGACTGATTAAATGTAAGAATTTGGCTCAAAGGATGAGGAAAAGTTATAGTAAAAATGGCTTTATAACAGTAAAAATGCCCATAAAAGGTAAAAATCGATTTAAATTTATTAGAAAAGTTTAGTTTCTATCACTGCTATACTAACAGAATGGAAAGTGAAATTGAGGATGAGTTGATTGACAAAACTAAAACAGCATGTTTTATTTAAAATATTTAGATTAGACAATGGATTTCTTTAAAAAAGTGACCCTTATGAAGCACCGCCATCAGTTTTCTTTTTAAAATTTAAATAATAAACACTTTTATTAAGCCAGGACATGTTAAATTGAAAAAAACAAAAAATTTAATATTTTGTAACATTATACATATTTTACTATTTCATATAAATGCTGTTCTTTTGAGTTTACTATCCCTTAAAGAAACAAATGTATCACAGTTTCTACAAAAATATCAAGCGGCACAACTGTTTTCAACGTGAATAATATTAGGCTGATTTTCTGAAGGATCGTGTGACACTGAAGACTGGAGTAATGGTGCTGGAAATACAGCTTTGATCACAGGAATAAATTACATTTTACAATATATTCACATAGAAAACTGGAATAACATTTCAAATTATTAGTCTTTTGATCAAATAAATGCCACCTTGTTGAGCAGAGGAGACTTGTGTCAAAAACAAAATCTCACTTTTAAAATGTAGTGTAAGTATATGGAAAATTTGGAAATTTTTGGATGGTTTTAAACCAGAAAATCAAAATATGGTATATGAAACATTGTTGCCAGGTCACAAATTTACAGTAACTTACCTCTAATTCAGTTATGTTTTGTTTGAGGCAACAGTAGATGCAATAGTTACTAAAGAGTTCACAGTCGCACAGTAAATGTTGTGCATTCAGTTCACTTACACTAATGTTATCAGCTTTTAAATGAGATTCTCTGTTTGCCATTGACTGCGTGAAGCGTTGGCCTTGATTAGCAGTCTCTGCCGATTTTAATCACGTTACTGCATTCATTTCTTTAAAGAAAAGTGATTTGCAAAATCACAATTCATTCCAGTCAAGAATGCAAGAATAATATGCAATCAGTTTTACCATCTAATAAGCACCTTTTACTGAAAATAATGCTGTTTCAGAGAAATCCCCAAAGCATTATGAGACATTTTTCTGTAAAGCGTGTCAGAGTAGCAGTAATTTAGGAAGACGGGGCTTAGTGAAGGGTCAATTGCCAATTCTTAATTTAAAACGAAGATCTATGTTCAGCTCTATGTTTGGAAAAACATTAAAAACAGAAACTGCAACTCTCAAAATAGCTACTTTATTTCAGGTAATTGCAACTTTATATCTTGTATCTATGACTTTATATCTCATAGCAATGTGATTTTATTTCCTATTTTAGACTTTACCTCACAATTACCAGTTTTAGGTTTTACACAAAGGTTGAAATTTACCTATGTTTGTGATATTATAACAAAGAAAGTAAACTAATATAATGTCTGTCCTGTGTATTAATTTACATGTGATGAGGATACGAAAGTGCATTGCATAACAGGAATGACCAGCTTCAAAACGGTTTTCTATGTGGCTAATTTGAAACAAAACCGAAGAAACAAGACTGTGGTATCAGCTTAGGAAGTGAAACAAGCAGCTTTGTTTCAGTTCATCACTAGAGAATATTGAGGAAGAAAATAGTCCAACAATATCAATTCAATACAATGCTATCCCTACCTAACAGAAAATGAACACACTTCAGCTTCACCAGTGTGAGCAAAAACACTATATCAACCCCAGCCTGCATTTTTAGATGTATAATATAATACAGCAATGCTTTATTATTCCTATTGGTCTCTTTTACATGTAAAAGATCTCAGCCAGAGCACTAACGTGGAGTGACTAGTTAAATGTTGGTGTGAAGGTCCCCTGTTCCATGTTTCCAGGCATGCTGACGCTTTGCCTCACCAACCCAGTCTGGGTGACAAAGACCCGGCTGGTGCTGCAGTACAATGCAGACCCTTCACGGAAGCAGTACAAGGGAATGATGGACGCCCTCGTGAAAATATACCGTCACGAGGGTATCCCGGGACTCTACAGGGTACATCTACCGATTTTAAACTAACCCGAGATCCTGTTGCAGGTGTACTAGAGCTTTCATGTGTGCTAATCTCAAGATTAAAGTCAACATGAAATTAAACGTTTGTCCCAATTACTTCCTTAAACACAGGTTTTGTACACAATTCCCCATTCCCAAAGAAGCACTTCAGCATACTTTAAAAATAGTACTTATTTTGAAAATAATATAATTAAAAAATACTTGAGTGCAAATTGTATTTATCGTTTTCTTAAATGCATGTTATTTACAATTAAATGAAGATGTAATTGGTTAAATTTGTAATAAATGCAATTAGCTGAACTTTAGAGTGCTTTTTAACCTAATAAATCAGGACGTAAGTACATCTTTATTAGTGCTGTCAAATGATTAATCGTGATTAATCACGATTAATCGCACTGAAAATAAACGTTTTTGTTTATGTAATATATGTGTGTACTGTGTATATTTATTATGTGGTTACTCATACAGTAAATATTTACATGTATATATTTATATAATACACAAATATAACATTTTTCTTGAATATATGCATGCATGTGTGTGTATTTATATTTACACACTATAAATATACACTGTACACACACAAAATACTTTTACTTTGATGCGATTAATCGCTTGACAGCAATAATCTTTATATATAATTTCATAATCCAGACTTCTGTTGTCTCTGAAATATGGTTAAAGTGTACTGCTGTAAAATGTACCGACAAGCATGTATGTTAAACTAAAATGTACTTTAATGTCATTTCTAGTTAAACTTACATGTTGTGTACTTAAATATATTTATAACTACACATAAATAATGATGACATTGAAATGTAATACTAAAATATATTAACTTATATTAAAATATATTACATTTCAAATAACCCTCTACAGTTACAATTATAATCAAGTACTTTACATGTGCTTTAGTATGTTGGTCAACACATCAAAATATGGGAACTTTTTTTAAAGTACATTTTAAATCAACTTTTGTCATCTTTTAAGTAAAACTCTTCATTTGACAGTGCATTTAAAAAAATGTACTTAAGTGTATTCAGAAATATAGTCATGAAAGTTCTCCTTCTTTAAGTACACTTAAGTGGCCTTTTATTTAATTAGTATTATATTATCATCAAGTACAGTTTTTAAAATTATACTTTTAAGATTTGAAGTACAATACAAGTGCGCATTCAATACAATTAATTGCACTTTCTTTTTTCACAAGGGTCATCTGTGCAAGTTTGTCTTTTGTATTCTAAATTAGTCAAATAATTTACTAGTACTTAATAGCCTATTCTCATTGAATACCATGTTTACGCTGATATGTGTCACATTATGCATTTCACGTTGACTTTAAATAGTGGGCTGATCCAGCTTTTTGCTCTGTAACATTGTAGTTTTCTGTAGGACCACAAGAGGGTATAATTGTATTATGTTTAGAGGATTGATCCAGCTCTTAACCTCTGCTTCCAGTTAGGCCTAAATACAGTATAGGCTAAATTCTGTGTATGTCACGCCATGTGGTCCTAAAATGATTACGTATTTAAGTAGACTTCCTTCTAGTTGAACACAATGACGTTGCTCTTAGACTATGAGGTAACTGTGTGATTGTGGTTTTGTGAGCCTCATTTTGTTGTTCTGCCGCTGCAGGGTTTCGTGCCTGGACTGGTGGGGACTTCCCATGCTGCACTGCAGTTCATGACCTACGAGGGGCTAAAAAGAGAGCAGAACAAATACAAGAAGATGCCATCTGAATCGCTGCTGGTGAGGAAATAAAATCAGCCTTACATTTTCAGCACACACAAGGAACGTACAATAGGATGAGATGCAGTGTTGTGATTTTCATATCAGCTCTGATTATATTAAAATTGTGTATATTTCCTATGCATATGGTACATTTTGTAGCTTATTTGACAGATAAAATAAGTTACTAAATAAAAACACGATTGTGATAGCCTGCATGATTTGCCTGATTTCTTCAAGCAGTCGTATTCACCATGTCTTTTGCATCGCTATAAATATTTCTGCCTTGTATGGTGATCATAATCCACATCGGATTTCAAACAGAAGTTATTTCAAACACTCGCTGCTGTCGGAAAGAGCTAAATGATTTTAAAAGTCTTTAATGCTGGTGTAATAGCTGTTAACTATATGAAATAAGGCAGTGGCTATTTGTACTAAGTGTAAATAGCAATTAGATTCTATTTACACTGTTAAAATAGCAAGATTTAATGCGATTTATACTACTTATTGCAAATAGTGGCAGTTATCTGCCCTTCAGTATTGTAGTACATTATAAAACAGTATGCAATAATAACGTATTGAGTGTAAATTATAGTTTTAATTCAAATTATTAAATGGATGCCACCTTATTGGGACAATAAAGCCCTCCCTACACCTACCCTAACCCTACCCGATACTTTATTTTTAACTTTTTCATTATTTCCTTCATTTTTATTGAAAATAAATGCCTATCTGATGCGATATGAGATTTGAAAAGGGAGAAAAAAAGGCGGGCTCGAACTCGGGTCGATCGCCTCAAAATGCACACGCCTTACCATCTACGCCACTGAAACTGATTTAAAACGAGCGTCTTTTTTCAGTGTTGACTATCCCAATCACATATTGGTGGGTGGAGTTAGTGTAAATAGCCTTTGCCAACAAGGCGGGCTATTTGCACTTAGTGTAAATAGACACTCCGATGAAATAATCCACGGAGCTGACGCCCTCCAGACGTGGAGAAACTCCTCCTTTATTCATAACCACTCCTCAAGCTTTGGCCCAAGGTTTACGGCGGGCCAAAAAACCCTGATCGTTGGCCCCGAGGAAGCCCTGACGAGGCACGATCAAGCTGTGACAGTGGTCCTGGCGCACACTAGCACGCCTGCTTTTGGCCCTAATGAGGATTTACTCACCCTCGAGCCATCCTAGGTATATATGACTTTCTTCTTTCAGACAGATTCAATCGGCGTTATATTAAAAAATATATATCCTGGCTCTTCCGAGCTTTATAATGGCAGTGAATGGGGGTCAAGATTTTGAAGCCCAAAAAAGTGCATCCATCCATCATAAAAAACTCCACACAACTTTGTGGGGTTAATAAAGGCCTTCTGAAGCAAATCGATACGTTTGAGTAAGAAAATATCCATATTTAAAACTTATAAACTCTAATCTCTAGCTTCCGCTAACTGTTGTACTCATGTTCGCGAGAGAGTAGCGTATGCTCCGGTGAGAAATGACGAATGTGAAGCACAGAGCAAAACAAAACACCGTTCATGAATCAGAAGTACAAAACGAGGATTTGTAAAGACAAGTGTCGGATGATTTCGATATAAGCCAAGAGGAGACTGGTTTTTCTTTTGCTGTAAACAAAACTTGGTTCTTGCGAGACTAGCATATTAGCATATCCGCTAGTGTCTCGTGAACAAACACATGTACGATAGTTAGTGGAAGCTAGAGATTAAATTTTATGTATGTTTTTATTTTTTAATTTTAAATATGGATGTTTTTCTTGCACAAACGCATCGATTCGCTTCAGAAGGCCTTTATTAACCCCCTGGAGCCGTGTGGAGCACTTTTTTTATGATGGATGGATGCATTTTTTGGGGCTTCAAAATCTTGACCCCCATTCACTGCCATTATAAATCTTGGAAGAGCCAGGATAGTTTTTAAAATAACTAACTCCGATTGTATTCGTCTGAAAGAAGAAAATCATATACACCTAGGATGAGGGTGAGTAAATCATGGGGTAATTTTCATTTTTGGGTGAACTATCCCTTTAATTTCAATGACATTTCTGGACCTTTGTAGAATAATATTATCTAATAAAACTCTCAGACAGTGTCTTGAACTATAAGCTCATCCAAATTTATTTTCAACATTTTATGAGGTACCATAAAGGCACCACAGACATGAATGAGCCGTACGATTATGTGGCATTTGACTGTATATTGTAACCTTTAGAAAGAGCGGTTTATGTGTACTGGAGGCAGTAATGATCTTTGTGAGTCAGTCTCTCCTTCCTGTCTGCCTCTGCTTCAGTCTCCATTGGAATACATCACCATGGCAGCCATTTCCAAAATATTTGCTGTAGCAGTGACCTACCCGTACCAGGTGGTGCGCGCTCGCCTGCAGGACCAGCACAACAACTACAGCGGCATCGTGGACGTCATCCGGAGGACGTGGAGGTACGGAGTCACATCACACACAGTGTCAAACGCTCTTCAGTCTCCATCACTGAGCATTTAGAGATCAAAATGATTCATTTGGATTCCTTATAGAAGTCCTTTTTTAAGAATGAGTTTATCGCTGTTTTCACTTCACCATAATTCAATTAATTGGATTAGTATTTAAGTTGTATTTAATGTAGATATACACTACCATTCAAAAGTGTTGTCAGTATTTTTTTTTTTTAAGTAGTCTCTTAAGAAAGGCTGCATTTATTTGATCAGAAATACAGTAAATACATTACTGTAGTAATATTATAAAAAATTCAAATGTCAAATTAACAGCATTTGTTTGAAATAGAGCTCTTTTGTAACATTATAAATGTCTTTGCTGTCATTTTTGATCAAGTTAATAAATCTTTGTTGTTTAAAACAAATAACTTCTTGCAAAAAAATACTAATCCTAAACTTTTTAGTGCTAGTGTGTATGGCTCATTGTTTTTATGCTCAATTAATACTGCTTTGAATATATTAATAATACTAAATAAATATGAATAACAATAATAATTACTAAATATTAATAAAGAAACAAAAATTATAAAGAAAACCTTTAAAAATCTAGTTTAAAATAGATGCGTTCTTAGAAATGTATTCTTTGTTAATTAATGATAATTTAATATGGCTTAAACAAATCTTTTCATTTTAAAACATTTTAAAACTTTAAAAAGATTTATTTCACCTTGATTTGGCTTTTGGTAATATTTTGGCCTTTTGGTAAAATAATAATAAATATAATAATATTAATAATAAATGTTTTTAACTAAATAATAATGAAAGATTATGCCAAAGTACTTAAAGGTTTTCTTGTCGAGATTTTTATTCATTTATTTATTTAATAATTTGTATTCATTATAATGTCATGACAGTTGAATCACCTGACATTTTTCATGTGATGCATTCTTTTAACCATACTTAAACCTTATGATACCTTATTTTTTAAAGATATTGCCCTCTTAAACCACTTCATATAGATTGGAGAGGCACTGGCAGGAATATGGAGACTCATGTGACTGTACATCAGCTCAGTATGTTTGTGTTTGACTCTATCTAGCAACGAGGGGATCGAGGGCTTTTACAAAGGCATGGTCCCGAACCTGGTGCGAGTCATTCCAGCGTGCTGCATCACATTTTTGGTGTTCGAAAATGTGTCACGCTTACTTTTGGACGAGTATCACTAAAGCTTCTGGTGTGCTCACCCCAAACGCAACCACGGACCAACTCAATGCAATATACCAGGACTTGTGTGTGTGTGTGTGTGTGTGTGTGTGTGTTAGAGACGAGCAGGAATACCAAACATTTCCTGTTTAACTCTGAACTCGACATGCAGACAAAACTAGAATTTAGCGTGTGCACTGAATTAACAGAAGAAACTACAAGTGCATATATATATATATATATATATATATATATATATATATATATATATATATATATATATATATATATATATATATATATATATATATATGAGATTGTTCAGTTTGAGAGAATATCCATATTGTCTTGATTATTCAACTATGAAAAGGTGTCATTTCAAGATTTGAATTGTTGTCAATGACAAGAATGGCTCGTGGAAACGTGGATTCAAGCCATCCTGTGACAATGCAACTGAACACAGTATTCACCAAAAACCAGATATTTTCACCAAACAGCTGCTATATTTGCTGAGCTCCCCGAGAGAACGAAGCCACTCAGCAGATCTCGGCTGGCTGGGCATGCTCAGGAAATGGTGTCACGCTGCAGGATAATAGCACACAGGCCTGGAGAAACTGATACTTTACTGGAGGACAGGAGCAGATTTTAACCAGATGTGTGTAGATGAGATCTACTGGAAGAGAGGAACGCTTTAACTGTGATGAAAGACGAGTAAGGCTGTTATGTTTGTATATATAAATGTGCTATTGTCTGTGATGCACAAAGAAGAGCTGATGTACGTATAAGCCATTTTTACACATCTAATAAAGGAAAATATGGAACAGACAAAGGAGCCTGAGTTATTGTACAGACTATGTTTTTAATAATGACTGACAGAAACCCGATAACTATTTCACTTTCTAAACTTTTCACATTTTAAAATGTCTTAATGTCACTGCGTTAGATACGATTAATTAACTAAATTGCAGTTTACACTAAAATGCTAAGATTTTGTGCGCTTAATTGCATTGAATGTGCACTTGTAGTGTACTTCAACTCTTAAAAGTATCATTTATTTGATAAATGATAATATAATATTAATGGAATAAAAGGACACTTAAGTGACTTCAAGAGAGACACTTTCATGTTTCTAAACACACTTAAGTAGGTTTTTAAAAAGTGCACTGTAATAATTTCAAATTATAAGTTTAA